>NC_068455.1:56263257-56563257 GCF_023373465.1 Oncorhynchus keta | reverse complement strand
GATAAGACTGTAAGGGCCCGGACTCCTCATCCATCATCTTTGGTATTTACAGATGAGTCCCAGAGCCACATCACGGCTTCACAGGGGCCATTAAAGACTGTGGGAGGCTGGGAATCCGGGTAAGTACAGCAGCTGCAAGTGGATTTGGGCGACCCAACTAAGACCATGTGGAGCCAGATGGTGAGAGAACAAGCACAGAAATACTAGATGTATTGCATTAGTATAGTAGTTACTAACGAGCCAAAGCAAGAGACAGTGAATGATTGTCCGATTGTCACCCACGGACTTCTATCACACTTGTATACAACAATGCTGAAAGTGGTGCAGATGTACATGTGTATGGGATTATTCTTCTATAGATACAGTAATTTTTATTTTACCTAACTAGGCAAGTCAGTTAAAGAACAAATTCTTATTTTCAATGACGGCCAAGAACAGTGGGTTAACTGCCTGTTCAGGGGCAGAACGACAGATTTGTACCTTGTCAGCTCAGGGATATGAATGTGCAACTTTTCAGTTACTAGTCCAACGCTCTAACCACTAGGCCACCCTGCCGCCCCATTTAGCAGACTCATTTATAAACTCTTGACATTGACATTACAGAACACAACTTACAGATATCTTGACATTGATTCATTATTATTTGATTTGATCTTTATTTTACCAGACAATTAACCTCTACGGGATTGGTCCCCGCTGGATGGTTGAGCTAACGTAGGCTATTGTAAGTTGTAAGTAACAAAAAAAAATCCCAGGACATAGAAATGGGCAGAAAGCTTAAATTATTGTTAATCTAACTGTACTGTCCAATTTACAGTAGCTATTACAGTGAAATAATACCATGCTATTGTTTGAGGAAAGTGCACAATTATGAATTTGAAAATGTATGAATAATCCAATTAGGCACATTTGGGCAGTCTTGATAGAACATTTTGAACATATATGCAATAGTTAATTGGATCAGTCTAAAACTTTGCACATACACTGCTGCCATCTAGTGGCCAAATATAAATTGCACTTGGGCTGGAATAATACATTATGGCCTTTCTCTTGCATTTCAAAGATTATGATACAAAAAAAGCATGTTTTTTCCCTTTGTATCATCTTTTACCAGATCTAATGTGTTATATCATCTTACATTAATTTCAAATTTCCACAAACTTCAAAGGGTTTCCTTTCAAATGGTATCAACAATATGCAACCTTGCTTCAAGTCCTGAGCTACAGGCAGTTAGATTTGGATATGTCATTTTAGCCGGGAAAAAAGGGTCCGATCCTTGAGAACAAAATCCTGTTTACAATGATGGCCTATAGTGGAACAACTCTGTGTGTGGGCATTGTGTGTAGAGAGAAACGGTTGGGCCGAAAGTGCTATGACAGCACAATACAACAAGGCACAACATAACAGAGCGCCAGTGGTGTTGTTGCAGCTACCTGTTGTCCTGACAATGCTGTATGTCCTTGGTTTATGGAGTAGATATGAAACATACACAACCTCTGAGTCTTGCCTCTACAGCTTTATACACTCCATGATAAAACTAGACTCACCATTATTCTGTATGACAGAGAGAGAGAGAGAGAGAGAGAGTAGACAATCTCTGTCTTATCTATGGGCTTCATTGCTAGGTGTCAAAATATATAGGAGGAGCTTCAATCGACTTTCTATGAAAGCTCTATCATCTTCAGTGAAGCCTCTGAAGCAGAAGACTGAATATAAATATACCATGATATATCGACAAACATGCTGTATATCAAATCCTTTCAGATGGATATGCGGTACATACGAAACACACCTGAAATAGCTTTTGCTATAGCTAGCAATAACAAGATGAAACATGCACTTCTCACGGTATAGAGTCAGAATTAATCGGAGTGATTTCTAAACACAGCAAACGAGCGGAGCGTCCAATAATTACACCTAACGTACAGTCCAATTACTAAACAAATGACGACGTGTTTTGAATGCGTTTATAACTGGCAAAAACCAACAGCAACAGCAAAGGCATCTCATCTATTATTCGACGTGCGTGAAATGACAACATTAATTCATTTACCGTTCATGCAAATCTTTGCTGAGATGATGGAATAGCCTGCATGTGGATTACCACTGCCTCCACATAATGGTGATCCATTCAAATGTGTTTTGCCGCGAGGGAACGTGATTTTGTTATTTTATTCCGGGTTCCATGCTCCGACATATAACGAAACAAAGCCTTCTGAAACGACGTTTTTGTGTTGGTGTTTGAACAGAGTTGCCGACCGTATAACCGCCATATTGGAAGCCGCACATGGACACCGCAGTCCTTTTTACTTCCTGCAAGTGATTGGATCTGGAGTCGTTTGTTTCTCCACTAGGGTAAGTAACATATAGTTGAAATCTGCTGCTGGATGGATGATTTACGGTTCACCCTAGATACTGTCAATAGGCCATTGATAGTTTAGGAGACCCAAAGATCTGAAGTTGAACTTTTCTTTTATTTGAATTTGCGAAACGTTCCTTGTTTTCTAAATGGGGAGCAAGCTAAACAGTAATATTAAGCCAATAGGGTGCACGGTTGCGTTTCTTGAAACATAGGTGGTCCTTCTTCCTGCGCATAAAAAAATGGGTTTGAACTCTAGTGACAATAACAATGTGATCCTTTGCTGGTTTTACAACAAAAGGATTAAATTGGTATGATAAAAATGATTATCACAATCTCATGTTGGCTGTTGTACACCTTAAGACACTGCACGCGCAGCGTCGTGGCTCTCTCAAACAGACTGGCCTTAGAAAGACTCCATTTGGATTTTGAAGCTCTAGTGTTGCGCGTTTCTGAATTGGAGACATATAACCTACTGTATAGTTCCAAGTCAGTTGTGGCTAATGATACTGACAACTCTGCTAAATGGACATCTACGGATGAATGCTTTAAAGGTCCCGAACAGTCATTCGGAAAAGTACTTTCTCATGGTTAACTACCAGGAAGTTTGAAAAGACAGGCTGAGTGGGTGGGGAGCTTATATTCATGAGCTCGCATTGACTGGCAGCTCGTTGAAAAGCCTATGTCAAGCAACTTGGACGCAGTGTTGCGGTAAAATCATCTCAAGCAAATTTGGTGAAACACAAAGCAACTCAAACAATACTGAAATTGCATCAATTATATATATAAATGTTACATCTCCCATTTGGCATGTCTCTCTTGATGCAGTTCACAGCAGCACTCTACGGATGTGTTGACTTGACAACTGCGTCGGAGTTTTGAAAGACCATTCCTCCCCTTTTGTTCCATGCAGGCTGAAGACCTAGCTAGACAGTAACTAGCTAACACCGGACACAGATTAAAGTATTTTTATAAGTATTTTTGCCATAGATGAATAGGGTAAACTTTTTATTATATTTGCTAACACCCTACAGTCAAATGTTGGCACCAGTAGAGTAGCTATCTAGATATATTAACCACGCCCCTCTGCAAACATGTCTTCTCCGATGTTGGTTACAAGGTGGTGCTTATTTAAATTAGGTAAGAGAATATCCTGATACCATTGGTGTATTAAAAATGAGAGTTAAGGTGATGTCACCTTGTCCCCTGAGTAATGAATCCAAGTGTTTGAGATGGGGGAGGGGACCAGTAACTTTATGATCAAACTTGATCAATTTAGAAGCAACAATTCATACTTTGTTCCTCATCATGATCTGGTTCCCATCAAATATCATCCAATTAGATGAACAACATTATTTTGATTGTTCATGACCTTTAAAATCAAGAGATCTCTGAAATGTGCTGAGTCATAGTCTTGCACTCCGACTGGCTGATTGTGGGCTAATTACGTACGTTGTGGGTTTTTCACTCATTATCGCCTGCTAGCAGGTGATTTGCTACAGATAGCACACTTTAATCTCTGCATATGATTACATAATTCCCTCATTCTCTGTTTGGTGCACATTTTGTTAAAAGTAATCCATGTTTTTTTGATAATGGGTCTAAAGTTACATATTTCAGCTCATTTGTTTTTATGACCTGTCTGCTGAAAACATGGAAGAGTTTCATTTGAGTCTTTTCTAAATCTTAATGGATTGATTGTAAGTTTCACAGCGCATAGACACGCCAGACCATTTTCTGAGCCTATTTGATATAGCCTATTGGGCACTGTTTCTTAGATTTTATTGTTGTCATTTGCTTCCTGCACCCTAGGGGTGGAGAAAGGTATTTGCTCAACACCATACGGATTGTCTTAGAGTGAGCTCTTTACTTTCCAAACTCATCTCTCTTCAATAGGGGGAGGAGTCAGTGCTGATCACCGTATATTGTTAACATGTAGACTTGCAATGATTGCTGGTGGTTTTATGTTGTGCTTGGTTTTTTGCTTGTTTCCTTTCATTCATCCAGATCATGTGTTCACTAAAATCATCCTCTTTTCGGATCAGGTAGTTGGATGAGAACTTGTGGGCTCATTTTTTATATTAACGATGGCGAAACTTTATTCACAACTCCTGTCACCAGACATTCATTTCGTAATCTGTATTTAAAAAAAATATATGCTTTGCAGAATAGGATATCATGTTGACTGCTCTCCACGTCTTTCAAAAACAGTGGTGTGTGTGTGTGTGTGTGTGTGTGTGTGTGTGTGTGTGTGTGTGTGTGTGTGTCTGTGAAACAGACTCCTTTTGATGGGGTCTGATCAGTCAAGCTAACCACACACCTTGTGATGGAGGTGATGGCAGATTCCACGATGGAGGATGCCTTCTATGAGGAGAGCACCGGGACTTTAAAAGCCCATGGACGAGAAATTCATGCAGGCCAAGCAGACAGCGGCCATCTTGTTGAGAGTCTCCGCTGTGTCCTGGCAAGCGTTAATTGGGTGGAAGCTATTACATGGACTCAATGCTGTTAATTCTTAAGAAGGTCTAATCACCTCTCTCCACTTATTTATATGGTTCCTCTGACTGTCTTCCACAATGCAGAGTATCCACAGGCGGGAAACATGGAATGAAATTGTCGTGTTTGGATCGTTACAAGAGTTCAAAAATGAGCAACGCACTTTGAAATGTTATATTGTACTGTAAGTACAGTGGTTCCTCAATTAAAAGTTTGTTCAGATTATGCTGCGTGATTTAGAGGTCATATTGTGATTTAGTACGGTTTCCTGCATTACTGCTTCATTGCTCAAGATCACCACAAAAGAGAGTTAGAGCACTGATTATGCATTTGGGTCCAAGGGGCTAAATTGTTTATTTTTTTTATTTTTTTATTTCACCTTTATTTAACCTGGTAGGACAGTTGAGAACAAGTTCTCATTTACAACTGCGACCTGGCCAAGATAAAGCAAAGCAGTGTGACAGAAACAACAACACAGAGTTACACATGGAAAAAAAACAAACGTACAGTCAATAACACAATAGAAAACAATGAAACTCTATATACAGTGTGTGCAAATGGCATGAGGAGGTAAGGCAATAAATAGGCCATAGTAGCAAAGTAATTACAATTTAGCAGATTAACACTGGAATGATAGATGAGCAGATGATGGTGTTTAAGTAGTGATACTGGTGTGCAAAAGAGCAGCAAAGTAAATAAAAACAATATGGGGATGAGGTATGTAGTTGGATGGGCTATTTGCAGATGGGCTGTGTACAGCTGCAGCGATCGGTTATCTGCTCAGATAGCTGATGTTTAAAGTTAGTAAGTCTCCAGCTTCAGCAATTTTTGCAATTCGTTCCATTCACTGGCAGCAGAGAACTGGAAGAAAAGGCGGCCAAAGCAGGTGTTGGCTTTGGGGATGACCACATGAGATATACCTGCAGGAGCACGTGCTACGGTGGGTGTTGTTATCGTGACCAGTGAGTTGAGATAAGGCGGAGCTTTTACCTAGCATAGACTTATAGATGACCTGGAGCCAGTGGGTCTGGCAACGAATATGTAGCGAGGGCCAGCCGACTAGAGCATACAGGTCGCAGTGGTGGGTGGTATAAGGCGCTTTGGTAACAAAACGGATAGCACTGTGATAGACTACATCCAATTCGCTGAGTAGATTATTGGAAGCTATTTTGTAGATGACATCGCCGAAGTCGAGGATCGGTAGGATAGTCAGTTTTACTAGGGCAAGTTTGGTGGCGTGAGTGAAGAAGGCTTTGTTTTGCGAAATAGAAAGACAATTCTAGATTTGATTTTGGATTGGAGATGTTTAATATGAGTCTGGAAGGAGAGTTTACAGTCTAGCCAGACAGGCATTTGTAGTTGTCCACGTATTCTAGGTCAGAATCGTCCAGAGTAGTAATGCTAGTCGGGCGGGTGCGGGCAGCGAACGGTTGAAAATCATGCATTTGGTTTTACTAGCGTTTAAGAGCAGTTGGAGGCCATGGAATGTCTCTACCTGACAATGAATGGGCGATATAAACCAAGTAGAAACTGATAATTGTGCACAACTTCAAAATAAAATGTCAATGAACTGAACGATGAGGATGAAGAAGGTGATTGAATTTACAACAATAGTGTAAGAATTGCTATTCCTCTGTCCTGCACACACACCTGAAGAAAATATACATATTTATTTGTTTCTACTTGATCAGAAGAAGTTGTAACTGAACTGTAGTATATTAGATAATATTAAGATATATGTGTTGACTGAATATAAACAAGTGATGTTTGCAAAGTAATCAAGTTTATGGCACAGTCATATAGAATGGACCCATACATACAGCTGAGTGACTCACTCATTCATGGCGTTGGATCAAAATAAATAAGTACCAACATTCTTTCTGATAGTCTAGAAGTTAAAAATATAAATTAGAAGAGATTTTGAAAAGTCACGACTCTACAATTGATCGCAAGTTTTGGACACAAATAAGCACGTTCTGTGAAGAGCATTTACCTAAAATAAGCGTCAGGCGGAGTGTGACCTGATTAAATGATATGAGCAAGAAATATTCCATTTTATTTGGAATGGCGAGCCAGACAAAATTGAAAGGGCCTATTGTCTCCTAGCATGTTCAAGAATGGCATTTTCCACTTTATTCAGAGTACAACCACTGAACCACAATCATCTCCAAAAAAATGGATATTTCTTTAAACAAGTACTTGAAAATGAGATTGTGAACAACGTTTCCACTCTGAGAATGAGAATGGTAAATGACTGTAATTAATACATTTATTCAATACATTGGAACACAATGTGGGCTGAGTTACGGATTAACATTTTCAGTTGTTGCCAAAGAAGTTTGATCAGGTTTAAATCAGGAGACCGACATGTAGAGATGAAAAATATTTGTAGATATACTGTAGGCCTACCATTGGTGTTGTTGGTCTTTTATTATTAATTCAGTTTTATTTAACCTTTATTTTACTACATAAAGGTCTACTTACTCTGCTGGCGTCTTGACCCAGTTTATGCCCTCATTTGCAATGCAAACCCCGGGCGGCAGTGTGTTTTGGTTCGAGCAGACCCGTTTCCGGGTTACACAGAGAGAGTTTTCATCAAGCCAGCTACTTTCTATGGCGCTACCCGTTCCAGGGTTAGGACTCATCCTATTTTTCCAACTTAATTGAGGAAAATAAGAACAATCCGAAATTCCTTTTTTGATAGTGTCACAAAGCTAACTAAAAAGCAGCATTCCCTAAGAGAGGATGGCTTTCACTTCAGCAGTAATAAATTCATGAACTTCTTTGAGGAAAAGATCATGATTATTAGAAAGCAAATTACGGACTCCTCTTCAAATCTGCGCATTCCTTCAAAACTCAGTTGTCCTGAGTCTGCACAACTCTGCCAGGACCTAGGATCAAGAGAGACGCTCAAGTGTTTTAGTACTAAATCTCTTGACACAATGATGACAATAATCATGGCCTCTAAACCTTCAAGCTGCATACTGGACCCTATTCCAACTAAACTACTGAAAGAGCTGCTTCCTGTGCTTGTCCCTCGTATGTTGAACATAATAAACAGTTCTCTATCCACCGGATGTGTACCAAACTCACTAAAAGTGGCAGTAATAAAGCCTCTCTTGAAAAATCCAAACCTTGACCCAGAAAATATAAAAAACTAATCGGCCTAATATCAAATCTTCCATTCCTCTCAACATTTTTAGAAAAGGCTGTTGCGCAGCAACTCACTGCCTTCCTGAAGACAAACAATGTATACGAAATGCTTCAGTCTGGTTTTAGACCCCATCATAGCACTGAGACTGCACTTGTGAAGGTGGTAAATGACCTTTTAATGGCATCAGACCGAGGCTCTGCATCTGTCCATGTGCTTCTTGACCTTAGTGCTGCTTTTGATATCATCGATCACCACATTCTTTTGGAGAGATTGGAAACCCAAATTGGTCTACAAAGACAAGTTCTGGCCTCGTTTAGATCTTATCTGTTGGAAAGATATCAGTTTGTCTCTGTGAATGGTTTGTCCTCTGACAAATAAACTGTAAATTTCGGTGTTCCTCAAGGTTCCGTTTTAGGACCACTATTGTTTTCACTATATATGTTACCTCTTCGGGATGTCATTCGAAAACATAATGTTAACTTTCACTGCTATGCGGATGACACACAGCTGTACATTTCAATGAAGCATGGTGAAGCCCCAAAATTGCCCTCGCTAGAAGCATGAGTTTCAGACATAAGCAAGTGGATGACTTTCTCGGACTAAACAGAGAGGCTTGTTCTAGGTCCCAAGAAGCAAAGAGATATTCTGTTGAATCTGACAATTAATCTTAATGGTTGTACAGTCGTCTCAAATAAAACTGTGAAGGACCTCAGCGTTACTCTGGACCCTGATCTCTCTTTTGACGAACATATCAAGACTGTTTAAAGGACAGCTTTTTTCCATCTACGTAACATTGCAAAAATCAGAAACTTTCTGTCCAAAAATGATGCAGAAAAATGTATCCATGCTTTTGTTACTTCTAGGTTAGACTACTGCAATGCTCTACTTGCCGGCTACCCAGATAAAGCACTAAATAAACTTCAGTTAGTGCTAAATACGGCTGCTAGAATCCTGACTAGAACTAAAAAAATTGATCATATTACTCCAGTGCTAGCCTCCCTACACTGGCTTCCTGTCAAGACAAGGCCTGATTTGAAGGTTTTACTGCTAACCTACAAAGCATTACATGGGCTTGCTCCTACCCATCTCTCTGATTTGGTCATGCCGTACATACCTACACGTACGCTACGGTCACAAGACGCAGGCCTCCTAATTGTCCCTAGAATTTATAAGCAAACAGCCTGAGGCAGGGCTTTCTCCTATAGAGCTCAATTTTTATGGAATGGTCTGCCTACCCATGTGAGAGACGCAAACTCGGTCTCAACCTTTAAGTCTTTACTGAAGAAGCATCTCTTCAGTGGGTCATATGATTGAGTGTAGTCTGGCCCAAGAGTGTGAAGGTGAACGGAAAGGATCTGGAGCAATGAACCGCCCTTGCTGTCTCTGCCTGGCTGGTTCCCCTCTTTCCACTGGGATTCTCTGCCTCTAACCCTATTACAGGGGCTGAGTCACTGGCTTACTGGTGTTCCTAGGAGGGGTGTGTCACTTGTGTGGGTTGAGTCACTGATGTGATCTTCCTGTCTGGGTTGGAGCCCCCCCCTTGGGTTGTGCCGTGGCAGAGATCTTTGTGGGCTATACTTGTGAGCCTTGTCTCATGATGGTAAGCTGGTGGTTGAAGATATCCCTCTAGTGGTGTGGGGGCTGTGCTTTGGTGGGTGGGGTTATATCCTTCCTGTTTGGCCCTGTCCGGGGGTTTCATCGGATGGGGCCACAGTGTCTCCTGACCCCTCCTGTCTCAGCCTCCAGTATTTATGCTGCAGTAGTTTATGTGTCGGGGGGCTAGTGTCAGTTTGTTATATCTGGAGTACTTCTCCTGTCCTATCCGGTGTCCTGTGTAAATTTAAGTATGCTCTCTCTAATTCTCTCTTTCTCTCTTTCTTTCTCTCTCTCGGAGGACCTGAGCCCTAGGACCATGCCTCAGGACTACCTGGCATGACGACTCCTTGCTGTCCCCAGTCCACCTGGCCATGCTGCTGCTCCAGTTTCAACTGTTCTGCCTGTGATTATTATTATTTGACCATGCTAGTCATTTATGAACATTTGAACATCTTGGCCATGTTCTGTTATAATCTCCACCCGGCACAGCCAGAAGAGGACTGGCCACATAGCTTGGTTCCTCTCTAGGTTTCTTCTAGGGTGTTTTTCCTTGCCACCGTGCTTCTACACCTGCATTGCTTGCTGTTTGGGGTTTTAGGCTGGGTTTCTGTACAGCACTTTGAGATATCAGCTGATGTACGAAGGGCTATATAAATACATTTGATTTGATTTGACTATAACCACCAGAGGAATTGAAAATGAGCCAGAGCTGAGAGGATCACCAAAACTAAAGGTATTTTGGTTTCAGTGCATTTTCTTTAAAAAAAAAAAAATGTATGTAATGGTGTACTAAAAATGTGTTTTTGCTGAGAATACAACCATGCCGACAACCATCTGTGGAGATCAGTGGACAAAGGGCTGTACAACAGGACACACCGAAAAAACGCAAATGTGGCTTCTTCATCATCATAATTTTTATGCTTTCGTTAATAAAATAACGATACAAATATTCTTGCCAGCTTTGATCCATGCCTCGGCCTGCAGGATGCAAAGTGCTTTGTTTGTCAGACGAATCATTGGGTTGAAACTACAGAACAGTACAAAACAAGAGATTGGTTATGGCTCCCGAGTGGTGCGGAGGTCTAAGGCACTGCATCTCAGTGCAAGAAGCATCACTACAGTCCCTGGTTTGCATCCAGGCTGTATCAAATCCGGCCGTGATTGTGAGTTCCATAGGGCGGTGCAACAATTGGCCCAGTGTCATCTGGGTTTTGCCGGGTAAGGCAGTAATTGTAAATAGGAATTTGCTCTTAATTGACTTGCCAAGTTAAATAAAGGTTAAATAAAAATAAAAGTATATATATACAGTTGAAGTTGGAAGTTTACATACGCTTAGGAGTCATTAAAACTTGTTTTTTCAACCACAAATGTCTTGTTAACAAACTATAGTTTTGGCAAGTCGGTTAGGACATCTACTTTGTGCATGACACAAGTCCTTTTTCCAACAATTGTTTACAGACAGATTATTTCACTTATTATTCACCATATCACAATTCCAGTGGGACAGAAGTTAACAAACACTAAGTTAACTGTGCCTTTAAACAGCTTGGAAAATTCCAGAATATGTTGTCATGGCTTTCGGTAGGCTAATTGATAGGCTAATTGAAATCATTTGAGTCAGTTGGATGTGTACCTGATGATGTATTTCAAGGACTACCTTCAAACTCAGTGCCTCAATGCCTGACATCATGGGAAAATCTAAATAAATCAGCCAAGACCTCACAAGTCAGACCAACACAAGTCTGGTTCATCCTTGGGAGCAATTTCCAAATGCCTGAAGGTACCACGTTCATCTGTACAAACAATAGTACGCAAGTATAAACACTATGGGACCATGAAGCCGTCATACCGCTCCGGAAGGAGACATGTTCCGTCTCCTAGAGATGAACATACTTTGGTGCGAAAAGTGCAAATCAATCCCAGAACAACAGCAAAGGACCTTGTGAAGATGCTGGAGGAAACCGGTACAAAAGTATCTATATCCACATTAAAATGAGTCCTATATTGACATAACCTGAAAGGCCTCTCAGCAATGAAGAAGCCACTGCTCCAAAACCGCCATAAAAAAGACAGACTACGGTTTGCAACTACACATGGGGACAAAGATCATACTTTTTGGAGAAATGTCATCTGGTCTGATGAAACAAAAATAGAACTGTTTGGCCAACGTTATGTTTGGAGGAAAAAGGGGGAGGCCTGCAAGCCGAAGAACACCATCCCAACGGTGACACAAGGGGGTGGCAGCATCATGTTGTGGGGGTGCTTTTCTGCAAGAGGGACTGGTGCACTTCACAAAATAGATGGCTTCATGAGGCAGGAAAATTATGTGGATATATTGAAGCAACATCTCAAGACATCAGTCAGGAAGTTAATAAAGCTTGGTCGCAAATGGGACTTCCAAATGGACAATGACCCCAAGCATGCTTCCAAAGTTGTGGCAAAATGGCTTAAGGACAACAAAGTCAAGGTATTGGAGTGGCCATCACAAAGCCCTGACCTCAATCTTATAGAAAATTTGTGGGCAGAGCTGAAAAAGTGTGTGCGAGCAAGGAGGCCTACAAACCGGACTCAGTTACAGTAGCTCTGTCAGGAGGAATGGGCCAAAATTCAAATTCACCCAACTTATTGTAGGAAGCTTGTGGAAGGCTACCTGGAACTTTTGACCCAAGTTAAACAATTTAAAGGCAATGCTACCAAATACTAATTGAGTGTATGTAAACTTCTGACACACTGGGAATGTGATGAAAGAAATAAAAGCTGAAATAAATCATTCCCTTTACAATTATTCTGATATTTCACATTCTTAAAATAAAGTGGTGATCCCAACTGACCCAGGACAGGAAATGTTTACTAGGATTAAATGTCAGGAATTGTGAAAAACTTAGTTTAAATGTATTTGGCTAAGGTGTATGTAAACTTCCGACTTCAACTGTATATAATATCTAAAAAATGTCAAACAGAGCCTTTCCATAAGTCCACTCAAGTTTCTTCAACTGTCTTCTGACTGTGATTAGAGAGATGTTGTGCGGTGATGCCAGCAGATTCCAGATTGCATTTGCCGATCGCCCATAATCTTCAACCATCAGTGAGTCGATGGCTTGATTAGTGTCGCTGGAAATTGAATACAAAAATGATGACCAGCAGGGTCAAATTATATAAACAGTGGTTATAGAGGGTGCAACCAGTCAGCACCTTAGTAAATGTCCGTTGGCTTTTCATAGCTGAGCATTGAGAGGTCGAGAGAGGTCAAGAGAGAGAGAGAGAGAAAAAAAATATTGAAACACACACAGTAACGGGTGTTACTGAGTTCCAAGAGCCGATCTGTTATCCAACGATAACAGATCGAGTTTAATAGCCTGGCTCCTGTAGGTGTGAAAATCCACCCCACCCCCAACAAGTAATAGCCTACCCGCGTGTGGTTAACTATTTCAGCGCCGTTTCGCACTGGTCTGAGACAAGCAAGGCTACTTAATAAACATATACATTTTAAAACAGTTTTTAAAAAATTAATCCTGCATTATAATTGTATATAAGCCTCTTAGATATGAATTTAGAATCCTCTAAATGTAATTAGGTCTACTACTGTACAAGGAAATGTTATGGCAGTATTGTCTGCCAGTATTTTCATTTAGAGATTCCGGTAAAGAAATGTGTATGTAGAGGAGTAACTTCCTTCACCAGTTCTCTTACCATTTGTACAATTGTGTGATTAGCCTACCAGTTGGTGTAACTGTAATGTTAGTTCTCTTGAGAGGAATTCATGAATTAAATCGCTTTCGCTCGCTTTGTTGCGGTTCATCTGATGAAGGATTGACTCAATCTATAGGCCCAGGACGATAGTAAAACTGGCAATAAGATACACTTCAAGAAAGGAAACGCATATATAACCGACCGTAGAAAACCGTTGCAGGTCGGAGGGACATCTAACAAGTGCTGATCGGAGGGCCATCAAGCCAAACAGACCAATGAAGCACGGGTAAACGGCGGGAGTATCTATGACTCTCTGAGGACTGGGTAGGGTAGGTTCTCCCTTCCCTCGGCGGGGTTCTGAGTCGGGAGGGTGGAGTCGTTCCCCCGCATCTCCATGTCACCTGGGTTGCGCTCGACCGGCTACAAGCATGAGACCTCTCACTAAAGGCGTCGGTCACACAAAAGTTATTCTTAAATCCGAACTGGTTGGAGATTATAAGAGTACATGGCCATAAAGGCTAGATCATTTTTCAAGCTGTCCAAACATTCATAGATGACCAGCAGGGTCAAATAATACAAACAGTTATAGAGGGTGCCAACGGTCAGCACCTTAGGAGTAAATGCCAGTTGGCTTTTCACAGCCATCATTGAGGTCAAAACAGCAAGTGCATGTGTGAGACAGAGAGAGAGAGAGAGAGAGAGAGAGGATCGAAACACACACAGTAGAGCGTGGAATATAGCAATAAGAATGTCAGTTTAATATGCAGTGCAGATCACCTCCTATTACCCTTCTCAGACTTGTAAGAATTGTGTGTTCAATTATTTGTGGCATTTGAAGTATATTGAAGATAGAAGCAATAGGATTTGAAGCAATAGCCTACTATTTAAGCACCGTTTCGCGCTGCTCTGAGACAAGCATGGGGACTGGTCTTGATAAATCAATGAGAGTTTTTTTTTTTTACTTTGAGAACTTGTTAACAAGTTCTGTGTGTATCAGACACACTGTTTTTCCTCTAAGAGATGATTCTTAACTGAAGACATGTGGAGCCACGTTAAGTCTTATTTAGTTGATAGTCCTTTACTCTGTAACATATAAATGTACACTAATTGTTTGAGTGTCAAACTTGTGACTAATAAATCCTATTAGTTGAATTGAGTAAATGCGATCCTTGTTTTACAGAGAAATTCTTTGATTGACGACACGTTCATAATTTAGTAGGTCTATTGGTAAATATTATTCACACGACACCTTGACATCTCTGATCTACTTGACTCAATACATTAAAGCTAGAATATTGGTCGCCAGGATTAGATATTTGTATCTAGCCTTTTATTAATTGCATAACGGTGCAAGATAGACACTTTCATTATAGTCATAATGAGACAGCGATGCAATGATTGACTATCTTGCTAGACCCTTGAGATACGTACAGGGCCTATTGTATTTATTGACATAATATTGACAACATAATTTTCCTCCCACTACAAAATATTGAATATTCATAGACACAGCTGGAAATTCTCATAGGCCATAGAGTATGTATTAGGTAACTGTCAGATAATCAATGAAAAATTGAGTTCCGGTTCCCCGATTTACAGCAAAAACCAGCAGGTGACAAAGTTCCCACAAGAGTCTCAGAATTAAATGTGTAATTTCCTACTGACATCGAGTCGTGTCACAAAAGTCACTAAGGGTCTCTTTGCGCTTAATCGTACAGTTCATTTGACATCTGTGTGCATACCTCATATTTTCAAGCTCATCTTTATTGACATTGAGTTATGACTTACGCAACAGCCTGATTTAAGTGCAGTATCTCTTATGCTTTATCTATAGGGACTGCCTCAGAGTAATAATAAAGTTGCCTCTTCCCACTCTACATAATTGTAACTTCTTCCCATATCCCCTCCCTACAACCGGGTGGGCTGCATTCAATAGGGGAATAATATTCATATTCATACTATGTGCCCTCCCTTCTGCCCTCATTCATCTGCCTTCATAGATCTGTAGCAACTGAGGAGGTGTTAGCAATAGTTCCCACCTTGTTTCGACCATATTGATTTCACCTATCCTATCAGATCCATGGAAGGAAAGGAAAGTTTAAAGGCGGAGAGGAGATATCTTTGTGGAATGAAACACAGCCTCAGTCTCTGGACCTCCGTACCCACTGAGCATGCTCCTTGGGCAGTAGCTGCAGCGCTGACAGTATGATTCATTGACATCATCCCTCCTATTGGATTCCCGATCGATCAGCGCTGGTGAACGCAACTCAACAACACGGTCACCACACTGGAGTCAACAATGCCAGATACACTGTGACTATGTTACATTCGCTGGCTGTACAGGGGTCCATGTTGTTGCTAACTTTCTGACCCGTAGCTGGGGCTTGACAAATACAGTCATCCCTTCTCACATCTGAGACACTTCATATACGGCGATGCTTTATGGGATTGAGGACAGAAACTTCACATGACTCAGAAGGGCTAGTTGAGTAGAGAGGATTTCATTGTCTGAACTTGTCTGGGATCAGAAGTCTACAGAGAAGCCCCATTACAGGCTGCCAAAGATCAGGGCAAGCTCTCGCTCTTTTTCTCTCTCTTTCTATTTCGCTCTTTACTCTGTCTTTCCCTCTGTTCTGGTGGTAGAGGCATGGAGTTTTCGGCCTGCGGCAAGATCAATCTGTGTTGCTTTCCCCAGGCCCTGCTAATGGAGTTCTAAGTCTGTGTGTATCGGTCTATGTTTATGTGCGTGCATGTGTGTGTGTGTGTATGCTTTCGTACCTGTGTGTGTGTGTGTGCATGTTAAAGTGTTCCACACTGCTCCTTGTGTTCCTTACCAGCTGTTCTAATAGAGTCCTCCTAATAACTAACAGCTTTTATAAGCAGTGCATCTAAAGGGCACCAGTGCCAGTCCGTGCCAGTCCATAGTCATGCCCTAGTTAGCAACCCCCTGGTGGGCCCACTAATATCCCTTCATTTCTCTCTCTCTCTCTCTCTCTCTCTCTCTCTCTCTCTCTCTCTCTCTCTCTCTCTCTCTCTCTCTCTCTCTCTCTCTCTCTCTCTCTCTATCCCTCCTTCCATCCATCACTCCCCCCCCCTCTGCTCATTCTCTCCTTATGGAGTCAAATCAGCCTAATAGTCTAGCAAAGAGCCTGGAGAGACACTGTAATGAACCCAAGCCTTGGGCTCAGAAAAACAATCAAGAGACAAACATCCTAAATCAATTTATGGAACCAAAATATAAGGACGACTGTAATGTAATGTGTGTTAAAGCAGGGGTGATCACTAAGGGAAACAGAGAACACAGAGAGAAAATCGGCAGCTGACCACAAGGTCAAGTCAAGGTGGATTCGGCCCTCTGAGAAAAAGATTTTCTCTTGCAGAGGAAATCTCTTCTCTCTCTGTATTTTTTTTTCTTTATTCCCCCCCCACTCGCTCTCTCTAATTTGCTGTCTTGCTCAATTCTCTCCCCACCATTGCGGTCTCCTTCTCTCTCTCGCTCCAATTTCCCACCTCACTCCTTCCCATCTCCCCCTCCCTCGTCCTCTCCCTCTCCCTGGGAGTACGTTGGGTGTGTTAAAAGCCTGTGACATCCCCGATGCGTGAGCAGCTTCAGATGCTGCCTCCTACAGTCCCTGCCAGAGAAACGCCTCTGTCACGGCAGACACCCGGCAGCTGGGACGGCGGCCATTTTCTTTCCCCTTACCCCATTAACCATCACCAAAGCAGTACCTAACACAACAATCAATATCCAACAAGAGACTCTAGTATTGGTTTGTTCATTGATTGAGAGTATAGTACTATGTGTTCGGATGGATTGCAGAGAGGAATTAGTAGTTTTGAACATGGCTGCAGATACGTTGGTTAGTGGTGTATGCTACTGTCTTTGATTCCTGGCTGGAAGCCGTTGGACTGTTCATAGCTGTCTTTGCAATTACACTGAAGCTGATGTGAGCAGATGCTGTTAATCTTGAGATGCCAACACCAATGAGATTAACTTCTCTCTACTTCTCTCTTATTGCATGTGTGCTAAAGCTACTCCCTCCAGTCCCCCCCCAGAGAGTTGCCATTGCTCAGTATCACACAATATCTCAATATGATGTCTTAGACCAGTGAAAACAATCACAATAACAAGTCATGTTATTTGTCGCCCGCGACTGGATGGACATTTGAAATCCAACGCTGGTAAGATTGAGCGATCACTTTCTGTCTCCGGCTTCCCAAATGAACAAAAATGACAACAAAATAGTTAGGGAAAGCATTTGCCAGCATTAGCATTTACCAGGCAGCATTTGTCATCATTAACATCAGCATCAGTGCTTCATCTTTGGGCTGTGCTGTGTTTCCTAGCAGGCATTTTTAACAGGGCACTATATCCTTAGCTAGGAGTCCTGATGGTGCAGCCGTATGTGACACACTGGCATGGTGACTGGCATATAAAAAAAATCATCTAAAATGTCAGGACCAAATTACTCGCCGTTTAATTGCTTGCGAGTTAACTCGGTCCCTGTGGTTGAGACAGGATGTTAAACGCCTTAAGCACTAATTATATAAGGTAGCTAGATATCTCATTACCCACTTCAATATGCAAATGGACGGCGGGCTTAGTGCTTTATTGCAATTACTGTTATTCGGAGGGCGGACATCTTGCATTGGGGTTGGAGAGGAGGCTTTATTGTAAATAGTGAGACAACAACAACTGCAGCTAAGAAATGACTTTTTTGAATTACTCGGTGGTTTTCTATATGACAAAAATTGAGCGTGTGTTTTTCGAATTTGGATATTCAGGTTTGTGTCCAATATGAGATTGATCTGATTAACTGTAATACACAACAGTGCTATCATTCAGGACATTGCCTCAGCGATAGCCTAGGGATGATGATGGCAATAAAACAAACTCATAAATTAGGGAACACAGGTTTTGGTACATTTGTAGCCATTGTAGGCTTATAGTTGCTTTTGAAAGACTGCCCTGACAATGAAAGGGGCTATTTCCAAATAATCATATCAGCTCAGTTAGAATAGAGAGCTGTGTACAAACCACACACCAAATGCCAGGATGGAAAAAGCCTTTACTAATCATAGGGAAAGAACAAGACGGGGAGAACGAAAAGTCACATTGTGATAAGCCTACAATGGCTACAAATGTACCAAAACGTGTATTTCCGTTGTCAAAAACATGCCTAACTCATACAGTAGTCTAATACAATTCATGTCACATAGCACAGTGTTACATGATGGGGGCTTATTCTGAGAGCTGCATGTTTGGAGAAAGAAATGTGTTCTGCTTAGCAGTCCCCCTCGCAATGGGCCCTGATCCTGTCATTTCTATTCCAAAAGCTGGATGAGCTGACGTAAGGCTTTCTGGGTGTTGTGTTGTGGAGGCTAGAGGGAGGGCCAATCACTGTTGAGCCACTGTTTGAAGAGAGCCTTCTCCTGGCTCTCAGCATATCCTGGAGGTTTCGCATTCACAAACACAGCTAAAATGCAATCCTTTCCGAGTCAATAAGGGAGGAAAGGAGGGTGAAGAAGAATGAGAGAGAGTGAGAGAAGATTTTTATTGCCAGGCCATTTTTTTCTGCAGAAATCTAAAGGAAATTCAGCAAAAGGATAATGATCTCTTCTTGTAGTGAGCCTTGCTCTCCTTCTCTCTGTTCCTGGGTAGAAGCAATTACCGTTGCAGTTACCTGCCACAATAGACCTACCTAGGAGTGGTGAGGAATGTGATTGTCTGCGCAAACAGCAATATTAGTGTCCATGACATGAATATGTAAACGTTATCAATTGCTAATATCCTTTGATTGGCGTGGTTTGATCTCTGGATAAGTGTTGATTCTTTTCAATCCGTAGGTGCTAATTTCTCTAATCATGTGACTTCAGTGTTTGTCCACACACTCTCCTCTCTCTCTCCACTCCTCCACCTGAGCAAGTCATTTGAAGGAAATGACACACACTAGTGCATACCACTTCCTTCATGAAAGCAATCAATCATCTCGATTGGAAAGAACCCAGAGGAAAGACAAGTAAAACGTGCCGCTACAGACTTGAAAGCCCTCGGAATACGAGGTCCCATCCCTCTCTCTGCTTTCTCTTGTATCCCCGTTGCAACCCACACTTACACCTGGATATAGAGAGAAAGAAAGACAAGGTAGAGAGAGAGAGAGAGAGAAATGCTAGCTGCTAAGCATATCAATTGGTCTCTCTTTGCCGGGGAAGTTAAACTGTTTGTTGTTCCTCCAGGCATCTCAAACACTCTTCAGGCCTTTGCCTGGCTTCTCTGGTTGCTCTGGGAGTATCCCCCAGGGAAGCGTGGGGTTGTGGGGGTTGGAGTCTTTGCAGACTGCAGCGGGGCTTTCCTCGGGTGCTTATTTATTTATGCCTGCCAGGGGAAGTGGAGGTACCGACAACATCCCCTCGCTTTTAGAAGGTTAAGTCCCTTAGGCATCTATGTACATGCCTCTGTCTCCTTTTCTATTTGCTGAGGTGTCTAGATGCCACCGTCTTGTCTGGGTCTCTCGAGCAGTCTGTGTTCCTTCAGACCGTGACACTTTGAATACGTTTAATGTACATCCTTCTTTACTAACTTCCTGTCCTATCTTCTCCAACCTTTTTTTTGCCCAAGCTCATCCATCCCTAACTTCTCACAGATATATCTCACATGAGGATTTTGTGACAACGGTGGTGAACTAATAAACCAGTCCATTTCTTAGAGAAATATATAAGCTCTCACTTTTTTTTTTAGCCCAATAGACAAATGTGAAATCAGAATTTTGCAGCATTCTCTCCCTCTCTGATTTTAATTAGATTTTTTTTCTCATGTGGATGGAGGGAGGCTAGGCAGGAGGGAGGGGCAGGGGTGGTATTTGGGTTTACCCTCCGGGTGAGTGTGCCCTGCTAGGCTCCAGTCTGCAGTCAGACAAAATGCCACATTAGTATTCTGGGGGTCTGCTGAGCTCTTTGGCCCATTCGCTCCAGCTGCAGCCCTGGAGACTGGACACTGCTTAACACAATGTCTGTCTGTCTGTCTGGTCTTTGTATAGCCTCTGGCTCTAACAGACAAGAGTTGAGCTCTACTGAGATATCCAAAGGTATGGAATCACAGCAGTGTATCCCATCCTTATCTAGAAGTGGTGGGGAGGGTTGGGCATGTGTATGTCTGCATTCTAAATATGTGTATTCCAACGACACATACATACAGTCATACAAGTCTAAAATAGCATATGGCATGCACCATGTGAACAGCACTATACAAATGTATGGTATATGTGCCTCCCAGATGGTCACTGAGGGGTAAGGCCTTATATTATGCCTTATATTCACTGTAGCAGACAATACGGGGCGGGTGGGGTTCGGTTTCCACCTACTGAAATAAACAGTGGGCTGTAACCTCCAGCATCACAACAAGACAAGCGCCATTTTGTTTTTTTCCCCCCATAGATACATAAACAGTTTGTGTATTTACAGAGGTGGAAAGCCATCTGCTAGAGATGTAGGTCTAAAGACTGTCTTTACGGAACGCTGCTGGATTCTGCTGTACATGCAGTCCCTCGGGGCTAGCAACATGCAAATTGAGATACTCTCGTTTAAAATGTTTGAACAGGGAGGCTTGTCAGAATCCTACAGATTTCAAACCAGAGGAGTAGAGAATATGGTGTTCAAAAGGAGAATGTGTGGTTGGTGTATGTGTATGTACAGTACGCATTGTGTGTATGCTTATGTGTGGTGGATGTATGCGTTGCACATACAGCAGTGGCTTGTGCATTCAAAATATATGGCACAGAGTGGACACAGTTAATTGTATGCAACGTATTCACGGAGGCTAATATTCTGCAGAGGAGCAATAATAATGATATCATACCTCAACTGAAAGTCACATTGCAGCAAATTGCTGGAAGGTATGGCTTCAGCACGCATTCCATTTTTATTCAAGTTTGTGTGGAGCATTGAGACATTTCAGGGTTTCCCAAACTCGGTCCTCGGGACCACAAAGGGTACACGTTTTGTTTTTACGCCATAATACTACACAGCTGATTCAAATGATCGACAAGCTTTGATTATTTTTGAATCAGCTGTGTCGTGTTAGGGCAAAAAAAAAAACATACACAGAGTTTGGGAAACATTGCATTAGCCTGCCATTACACACACGCACAGGGACGCAGGTAGGCTCACACACAAAAGCAAGTGCAAACACTCACACGCTTCATCACTGATTCCAAATGATATGCTGCTATAAAGCTAGCGTGCAGTAGCAGGTCAGCCGGTTGAGATACATACTTGAGGTGTAGTCTTAAGAAATATTTAAGTTATGTAAAACACATTAGCAGTATACACAAGAGCAGGGATAAAAAGCTTGGATTGCCCATGCTTTTTACCCTTGGTTCAATTACATTTTGGGAACTAAGTCCCTGAAAATTGATTTAAATAAATGACATAGCAGGAGATGGGAGGCAGACAATATTTTTTTAAAGAAAGCTAGAAGTTATTAGCATAAATGGTCTTAAATGTTTAAGGCTGAAAGCTTGTTCTCTAAATCAGGGGCATTGTTGTCCCCCCCCAGTTTTATCATTGCACTGTGATACAAAACCAGTGTGCTTTAGGACCATTTTGATGCCACAGAGTGGTCTGGTAGGTTGTTGTTCCAGTTTCAGCTAGCTGGATTTAGGACCGTATGGACACCACAGAGTGTGCGGACAGTCGGTGTGAAGGCAACGCTTCTGAAAGGATGGCATATAAGACCAGCGCGGGAGAGATAAACAGAGGCAGCTGCAGTCTGTGTTGCGCTTTTTCTCCGAGTTGCAAAAGCAAGCAGAGCAGAATCTGGCTACTCTTTAGTTGACTGATCTAGCTGGCAAGTTAACTGCTGTTAGACAGAAAATAATGTATTTATTCCCAGTGCTGAGCTAGTACTGTAACTGACATGTTACGTTTGCTAATATTTCATCCCGTCTCAACTGAAGTGAATTAAATACTAGCAGCTCGTTAGCTAGCTAGTAGTTACCACAGCCAGTTAAGCTCTAGCTAGCCTCTAGCTATCTTTCAGGAAGTAGTATCTAACAGCTGTTGTGTGTATGGAAATGTTTTATATCCTCTGTTTTGTCCCGTTTCAACAGAAGTAAATTTGATGATGTACCATTATTCAGAGCTAGCCAAAAGTTGGATAATGTTAGCTAGCTAGCTCACTAACTTTAGCTATTATTTTTGTCTCAATCACCCTAGACCTGAATCAAATGATGAAACCAGCAGTCAAACTATTGAAAACCGATATTCTACATTTTTCAGCGCAATGTGAGTTTTTATTAATCAGTATAGCAATGTAACATTATGATCTGTCAGTTTCCCTAGCTAATTCCCTACTTCTTACACTGACACGGTATAACCAGCTCTACACTGTGTCACTGTCATGGTACACAATCAGTACACAACACTATGCTCATCATATCTTAGCAGGATCAGATGGTGACAGGTGTCCCTGCGGGGTCAGACAGCCAGGGAAGACCAATCTATGGAGCTCAGGTGAATTTAGCAGTTTATTATTACAATCAGTGAATGGATACAAAGTCCCGTCTTGAGTTGATGGGTAGACTAGTCAGGGATCTGAGAATAATGGTCATTTCAATTATCGAACCATTGATTCTATTCTTGGATAATATCATGTATAAATGTACACCAAGGTAATTCTTTGTCAAGCTTCATCTAAACAGGGTCAGATGGTGACAGGGGTCTCAACAGGGCCAGGCAGCCAGGGAAGACCAGTCTGTGACGGCACAGAAGTGAACTTTTGCAGACACAACACTTTATTATCGCTGTGCAGTAAACACTGGACCAGCAAGAAGATTCAAAGATTAAAACAATTTAAGGCAGTCTGGAAAACCTCTAAAGTTCATTTCCAAACTGTATCAAGTGTTGATAGAGGCTTTTCCCGATGACGAAACATGTCAAACAAAAATGTGAGGAAGACCTGGGAGACGCTATTGATGATGAATGGATACAGATGTTTGAATACCCCAGCCATATTCATATCATCTCATCTTAGACATACATTTGTCCAGGTTAAGACGATCCATAGAGCATACTATTATGCCAGTGGAACTGAATATCATGCACTCAGACATGTTATTCCTCTGCTGGAGGTGTAAAACACAAAAAGGGACACATTTGTGTATGCTATGGTCTCACACAGGAAGCGGCGCAGGTCCTAATCCAGGCACTTGTCATCTCCCGTCTTGATTACTGCAACTCGCTGTTGGCTGGGCTCCCTGCCTGTGCCATTAAACCCCTACAACTCATCCAGAACGCCGCAGCCCGTCTGGTGTTCAACCTTCCCAAGTTCTCTCACGTCATGCTCTCCACTGGCTTCCAGTTGAAGCTCGCATCCGCTACAAGACCATGGTGCTCGCCTACGGAGCTGTGAGGGGAACGGCACCTCAGTACCTCCAGGCTCTGATCAGGCCCTACACCCAAACAAGGGCACTGCGTTCATCCACCTCTGGCCTGCTCGCCTCCCTACCACTGAGGAAGTACAGTTCCCGCTCAGCCCAGTCAAAACTGTTCGCTGCTCTGGCCCCCAATGGTGGAACAAACTCCCTCACGACGCCAGGACAGCGGAGTCAATCACCACCTTCCGGAGACACCTGAAACCCCACCTCTTCAAGGAATACCTAGGATAGGGTAAGTAAGGGTAAGTAATCCTTCTCACCCCCCTTCTCACCCCCCCAACAAGATTTAGATGCAAGTGGCTGTTCCACTGGTTGTCATAAGGTGTATGCACCAATTTGTAAGTCGCTCTGGATAAGAGCGTCTGCTAAATGACTTAAATGTAAATGTAATGTAAATGTGAAGGCTGGCTGAATGCTGGAAAAGAGCTTGTTCTTTTATCTCAGCATGCCTACAGATTCTCCCTTCTCCCTGTTTTTGTTTGCTTAGAAATGTTGATACTGGGGAATGTTATCAGAAAAAAACTGTGTAAGCTAGCATTTCAAATCAAATCAAATCCAATTGTATTGGTCACATACACGTGGTTAGCAGATGTTATAATGAGTGTAGCGAAATGCTTGTGCTTCTACTTCCGACAGTGCAGCAATATCCAACAATTAACCTAACAATTAAACAACAACTACATAATACACACAAATCTAAATAAAGGGATGGAATAAGAATATGTACATATAAATATATGGATGAGCAATGACGAGCGGCACAGATAAGATGCAATAGATGGTATAAAATACAGTATATACATCTGGGATGAGTAATGCAAGATATTTAAACATCATTATTAAATTGGCATTAATAAAGGGACTAGTGGTCCACTTGTTAGAGTAATCAATGATTTCAAGTCTGTATGTAGGCAGCAGCCTCTCTGTGTTAGTGATGGCTGTTTAACAGTCTGATGGCCTTGAGATAGAAGCTATTTTTCAGTCTCTCGGTCCCAGCTTTGATGCACCTGTACTGACCTCGCCTTGGGTGGTTGTTGTCCTTAATAATCCTTTTGGTCTTACTGTGACATCGGGTGCTATAGGTGTCTTGGAGGGCAGGGAGTTTGACCCCGGTGATGTGTTGTGCAGACCGCACTACCCTCTGGAGAGCCCTGCGGTTGTGTGTGGTGCAGTTGCCGTACCAGGCAGTGATACAGCCCGACAGGATGCTCTCAATTGTGCATCTGTAAAAATTTGTGAGGGTTTTAGGTGACAAACAACATTTCTTCAGCCTCTTGTTACGCCTTCTTCACCACACTGTCTGTGTGGGTGGACCATTTCAGTTTGTCCGTGATGTGTAGGCCGAAGAACTTAAAACTTTCTACATCTCCACTGTTGTCCCGTAGGCTATTTCCTGAAATCCACGATCATCTCTTTTGTTTTGTTGTCGTTGAGTGAGAGGTTGTGCCTTCACCTCCTCCCTATAGGCTATCTCATTGTTGTTGCTGCTCAAGCCTACTACTGTTGTGTCATCTTTAAACTTGATGATCGAGTTGGAGGCGTGCATGGCCACACAATCATGGGTGAACAGGGAGTACAGGAGGGGGCTGAGCACACATCCTTGTGAGGCCCTAGTGTTGAGGATCAGCAAAGTGGAGATGTTGTTTCCTACCTTCACCATCTGGGGGTGGCCCGTCAGGAAATCAGGACCCAATCGCACAGGGCGGGGTTGAGACCCAGGGCCTCAAGCTTAAAGATAAGCTTGGAGGGTACTATGGTGTTGAATACTGAGCTGTAGTCAATGAACAGCATTTTTACATAGGCATTCCTCTTGTCCAGATGAGATAGGGCAGTGTGCAGTGTGATGACGATTGCATCGTCTGTGGACCTATTGGGGCGGTATGCAAATTGCATTGGGTTTAGGGTGACATGTAAGGTGGAGGTAATATGATCCTTGACTAGTCTCTCAAAGCTCTTCATGATCACAGAAGTGATTGCTATGCGACGATAGTCATTGCGGTCGGAGGCTGAGCAGTTGCCATACCAGGCAGTGACGCAACCCATCAGGATGCTCTTGATGGTGCAGCTGTAAAACCTTTTGAGGATCTGAGGACCCATGACAAATATTTTCAGTCTCCTGAGGGGAATAGCTTTTGTCTTGCCCTCTTCACGACTGTTTTGGTGTGCTTGGCCCAGTTCAATTACCTTTGCCTTCTTGGGTACAGGAACAATGGTGGTCATCTTGAAGCATGTGGGGACAGCAGAATGGGATAGGGAGAGATTGAATATGTTTGTACATCAGCCAGCTGGTCTGTGAATGCTCTGGGGACACGACTCGGGATGCCACCTGGGCCGACAGCCTTGCGAGGGTTAACACGTTTAAATGTCTTACCCATGTCGTCCACGGAGAAGGAGAGGCCCACAGTCCTTGGTAAAGGGCCACGTCGGTGGTACTGTATTATCCTCAAAGCGGGCAAAGAAGCTGTTTAGGTTGTCTGGAAGCAAGACATCGGTGTCTGTGATGTGACTGATTTTCTTTGTGTAGTCCGTGATTGCCTGTAGACCCTGCCACATACGTCTCATGTCTGAGCCTTTGAATTGTGACTCCACTTTGTCCCTATACTGACATTTAGCTTGTTTGATTGCCTTGCGGAGGGAATAACTACACTGGTTATATTTGGCCATATTCCCAGTCATCTTTCCATGGTTAAATGCAGTGGTTCAGGCTTTCAGTTTTGCGTGAATGCCACAATCTATCCACAGTTTCTGGTTAGGGTAGCTTTTAATAGTCACAGTGGGTACAACATCTTCTATGCACTTGCTTATAAACTCACTCACCAAATCAGCATATACATATATATTATTCTCAGAGGCTACCGGGAACATGTCCCAGTCTGCATGATCAAAACAATCTTGAAGCGTGGATTCCGATTGGTCAGACCAGCTTTGAATGGTCCTTGTCACAGGTACATCCTGTGTGTGTTTCTGCCTATGGAGGAGAGAAGTAAAATTGAGTCGTGGTCAGATTTCCCGAATGGAGAGCGGGGGAGGGCCTTGTATTCATCACGGAATTTAGAGTAGCAGTGATCCAGTGTTTTGCCAGCCCGGGTACTTCAATCAATATGCTGAACAGAATTTAGGTAGCCTTGTCCTCAAATTTGGGATATATAATATATATATATATTATCTCCTGGGAGATAATACAAAATCATTTGATTGTGAGGAATTCTAGGTCAGGTGAATAGAAGGACTTGAGTTGTTGTATGGTGTTACAATTACACCATGAATCGTTAATCATTAAACATACACCCCCGCCCTCCTTCTTCCCGGAGAGATGTTATTCCTGTCGGCGCGATGCACAAAGAATCCTGGTGGCTGTACCGAGTGTGACAGCATGTCCCCAGAGAGCCATGTTTCCGTGAAACAGAGTATATTACAATCTCTGATGTCTCTCTGGAAAGCAACCCTAGTTCTAATTTCGTCTACCTTGTAATCTAGAGACTGGACATTAGCGAGTTATATACTCGGAAGCGGTTTGCACGCCTCTGAAGTTTGACCAGAAGGCAGCTCTTCTGCAGTGACATTGTTTTGGGTCACGTTCTGGAATCAGTTCGAATGCCTTGGGTGTTTCGAACAAAGGATCTGCTTCGGGAAAGTCGTAATCCTGGTTGTAGTGCTGGTAAATTGACGACCCTCTGATATCCAATTCTTCCCGGCTGTATGTAATAACACTTAAGATTTTCTGGGCTAACAATGTAAGAAATAATACAGAAAAAAACAAAATACTGCATAGTTTCCTAAGGACTAGAAGCGAGGTGTCCCTTTCTGTCGGCGCCATCTTGCTATCTAAATAGGTATCTCCCACGACGTGGGCTAAGAAATGAATTGCCATTACTTAAAAGGTTGTTTATCTTCCACAATGGATAAAATAAATGTCAAGTTATGTATCACTAGATTTGATTTATTACAAGATTGAGGGTGTACTGTGCAATTTACATAAGTTCTGGAATGGATGCCTGATATGGAATACTGAACAACAAAAGGAATCTGTTGTGAAAACATGCCCACGTCATTTAGGCAATTCCTACCCGCTGGGCTGGTCAGACCTGGCCCTGGGGGTCTGCCGTACTGTTGGTTGTCACTTTGGCTTTGGCCTAACACACCGGAAACCAATGTGTCCCTAAGATCCTAAAGCTGAGTAGGGTGTGTTGGGTTGGGGAGCTGCAGGCCTCTAGGGGCAGGACAGTATAACCCAACTACGTGTATATCGTGTTCAAGGTAAAAGCGTTCTACAGTACTACTAGGCCTATGAGATTAATTATATGGAGGATGTACTGTTTCCAGTGGTGAAAGAAGGCGGTACGGGCTGTTACTGCGTCCTGACAAAATAAATAGTGGGGGTACGCTCAACCGGTCAACCGTGAGCCTATCACAATTAAAGCATGCCTAAAAAAAGTATACGATATTAAACAATTAGTTAATAATACTGCATGTCAGCCGCATGAACGATTTTCTAATTCACTTGAAACCGGTTGGTACGCACTCCGAAATTTAATTGTGGTTTGAGGAGAACACATTACATTTTGTCAAGGCGGAGATGAGTGGCCGGTGGTGGTGAGTGGATGAGACCGAAGCGCGAGTGAAAAACAGTGGATGAATCAATTCAGGCTACAAGCGTAGGCCTAATGACAAATCACAGAATGTCATTCAATACACGCAGGTGTTTTGTAACAGATCTCTTTCCATTCATCAAAATGTGAGGAACAGTGAGTGCACTGTTGGGGTTTTGATGCTGAAATGATTTTGTGAGTGGACGAATGTGCGGGGGTAGCCTACAGGAGCGCCTCTGTTAAGTGATAGTTTGACAATCAGATAAAAAACAATGTGACTGGTTGTGTTTATGCAACAGTAAAAGGCATAGGCGGTGACCATAAGGCCAGGGGAAGCTTTCCCTAAAGTAAATTGAATTAAATTGCCAACATTATGTAGCCTAATTAGCTTACTCCTGTCTATGCAGGAGTAAATAAAATCATTCAAAATAGGCTATTACACCAGAGAGGATGATTTGGCCAAAAAGGATCATTATCTTATTTTTTTTAAAAGCTGTGGGTTATTTTAAAATCGCATAGCCTACAGTCGGAACGGTCTGCAATTTGGGCAGCGCACGCTGAAGATACCAAATAGATTATTATTAACTTAATTGAGCGAACAGTAGCCTATCTTATTGGCACCAACAGAGAACATTGGCTAGTGATTGTGCATATTCACTGTCTTTATCATTGAGTCAAGGTCAGTTTTGTTGGTTTTGGACAATAATTTCCTCCTCCAGGTTAGACGGACGTCATAATTGTATATATATATATTTATTGAGTGTTTGTCAGTGTCAGCAGAGTAGGCTACCCTGTAATTTTTTCAGTATATAAAATAAATTGTGTGTGAACTTTGATGTTCTGTTCCGGTAAGAAAATAAATCTACTTTCAGCCCTGACTGTTTCTGTATGTACAGTTGAAGCCGGATGTTTACATACACTTAGGTTGGAGTCAATAAAACTTGTTTTTCAACCACTCCACAAATTTCTTGTGGAGTGGTTTCTTGTGGAGTGGTCTCCTAAAGTCAGTTAGGACATCTACTTTGTGCATGACACAAGCAATTTTTCCCAACAATTGTTTACAGACAGATTATTTCACAATTCTAGTGGGTCAGAAGTGTACATACACTAAGTTGCCTGTGCTTTTAAACAGCTAGGAAAATTCCCAAAAATTATGTCATGGCTTTAGAAGCTTCTGATAGGCTAATTGACATAATTTGAGTCAATTGGAGGTGTACCTGAGGATGTATTCCAATGTATTCAAACTCAGTGCCTCTTTGTTTGACATCATGGGAAAATCTATATAAATCAGCCAAGACCTCCACAAGAATTGTAGACCTCCACAAGTCTGGTTCACCCTTGGGAGCAATTTCCAAATGCCTGAAGGTACCACGTTCATCTGTACAAACAATAGTATGCAAGTATAAACACCATGGGACCACACAGCCATCATACCGCTCAGGAAGGAGATGCATTCTGTCTCCTAAAGTGGAACGTACTTTGGTGCGAAAAGTGCAAATCAATCCCAGAACAACAGCAAAGGACCTTGTGAAGATGCTGGAGGAAACAAGTACAAAAGTATCTATATCCACAGTAAAACGAGTCCTATATTGACATAACCTGAAAGGCTGCTCAGAGAGGAAGAAGCTACTGCTCCAAAACAGCCAGAAAAAAGACAGACTACGGTTTGCAACTGCATATGGGGACAAAGATCGTACTTTTTGTAGAAATGTCCTCTGGTCTGATGAAACAAAAATAGAACTGTTTGGCCATAATGACCATCGTTATGTTTGGAGGAAAAGGGAGGCGGCTTGCAAGCTGAAGAACACCACCCCAACCGTGAAGCACGGGGGTGGCAGTATCATGTTGTGGGGGTGCTTTGCTGCAGGAGGGACTGGTGCACTTCACAAAATAGATGGCATCATGAGGTAGGAAAGTTGTGTGGATATATTGAAGCAACATCTCAAGACATTAGTCAGGAAGTTAAAGCTTGGTCGCAAACGGGTCTTCCAAATGGACAGTGATCCCAAGCATACTTCCAAAGTTGTGGCAAAATGGCTTAAGGACAACAAAGTCAGAACTGAAAAAGCGTGTGCAAGCAAGGAGGCCTACACACCTGACTCAGTTACACCAGCTATGTCAGGAGGAATGGGCCAAAATTCACTAGACTAGTGGGGGTCGGACGTGGAGGTGGATCGGGCTGGTTGGGCGGTCTGAAATTTGACATAGAGGATGTCTTAATAAGTCAAATCAAAAGTTGTCTTTGTACTTCATTTGTTAATTTGTCAGGCTATTATGTAACACCATATTGATTATTGAATTATCATAAATCTAGTCTTATCAATCACTAGCCCTGAGCGGTTATTGTTGTCAATTGCTGTGCCCCAACCAGCCATGATTGATTGGGATTGCTCACAATCCACTGAGAGCTGCCATGTGAGGTGAGTGAGCTCCTCTCAGCGACATCAAGGCAGAAATCCCACAGCCTCACAACACCAAATTAATGGTAATTGCACTCCCCTTAAAGTTGTCTTTCACCGCTGTGAGAAAAGTTCAAGTGGCAAATCAATCTCAATCCGACTGGTTTGAAGTGGCACATTAGGATTTTGGATACCCAAGTGGAGTGTTGATTATGATTATTATAATTTTGGAATGTTTGTGTGAAAGCGGGCATACAGGTAAATATCCCTATCTTTTGCAATTTAATGTGCCAAAAATGTAGTGTCCAATCAAATGATGACCCAACATGTTTTTTTTTGTGATTATGCAGCTCTCTTCTAGAGTGTGTTAAAGGGTGTGCTGCTAATTGGCATGTCCTATTATCCTGAATTGGAGGGGTGTGTTGGGTCATACCACCTCTGTCCAGCAGAGGGGAAATGGATTCCCCGAGTTAACATTTTATGCTAGTATATACTATGGACAATGCATATATTTAAAACTAATCATGTTAAATGATAATACTTATGCATAATCATGTTTCTGCTTAAAATGTTTTAATGTACACTATCTCAGTAGACTCTCTCCCTCAGATATGTGGAACTGGCTATTCCTTTTTGTATTATGCGCAACAACCTTATGGCTTCAGTTAAACCTTCGACTTGTGCCTGTTCTGCTGTGTAGACCAGTTGAGGCTGGTGGGAGGAGCTACAGGAGGACAGGCTCGTTGTCGTGGCTGGAATGGAACGCATCAAATATATGGAAACCACATGTTTGACTCTGTTCCATTTTTTCCCATTCCGGCCCATTACAATGAGCCTGTCCTCCTATAACCCCTCCCACTAGCCGCCACTTATGTAGACCTCAGATAAAACACGTATCTATGTTTGAGTCATGAGAACAGTTTTACTTTAATCCATGTGCATACTTTTAAGTACTCTTTCATGCACTATGGTTTTTGACTTCCCTTAGTAAACAACTTTAGGTTTGGGAAAATAAAACTGTTCATATTTGCACCATTGTCTGATATTCAGCCACAGACATAAAACATCAGTACATGTGTCAGACAAAGAGCAGTGCTTGACTTGGGCAGGATCTCACTGGAGCTGAATACCAGCACTTTTTTTCCGACTGCTTGAACTCCCGCACCTCTTGTAGAACATTAGCTCAAAAGTATTGTGGAGCTCCTGCACCTAAATATAAACAGTCCCTGCACCCAAAAATGAGCACTAGCATCCATTTCAGTCCAAGTCAAGCACCGAGCAAGAGAGAAGGTGAAGAGAGATAGATAGTCCACTTACCGCCCTGCGATGAGTCACCTGTGGGTAGACCAAAAGAGAGAGAGAGAGAAAATATATTTTAGTTCACAACTCGAATCAAGACTTCAGTGGAACAACCCCGTTCATCCCTAACCTGACACTAGTAGAAAGACGGATGACATACTGAAAGAGGGAGAGAGAGAGGTGAAGACAGCAATTAATAAGAGGAAATCGGCACACTTATATCCACAGAACAACACACGATATAAACCTGCTCGCTGTTGACATGTGTCTGTGTTAAGAGCTCTGGGAAGTTTCAGTGTCATGGTCTTCCTTTGTAAAGAACAGACGAGTTTCAACTTCTTTCAACTTCCCATTTTCAAATGCACCTTTAAAACTTTTTCTGTGGATCTGGAAAGACGCATTTTAAATAGATTCGCGAGGGCGTTTTTACATGTCAGTCCATACTGGGAAAAAGGCTGCTTTGCATTTGTTGTCTCTATTGCTCCTCCCATTGCTTGTGAATAATGGCCGGCTATCGCACTCCGAATCTGGCCACTATTCCCAATCACTATGTCCTCATCTGTCAATGGCATTGCATAAAACGTAGACAACCCTGAAATACCGGACGCCATAAGCAAATCATATTGGAGCCCGAGCTCATCTGGGGTTTGGTGGACGGAACTAGAGCAGACTGGAAGACCTAGTCCAGTGAGCGATGGAAATAAGAATGAGAGAGTGAGAGATGGAGGAATCACTATTCAACCATGCAGACAACTCGATATCAATATATGTGGGGCTGCGATGCCAGTACCACTGTCTCCTCTCGGCTCTCAGCTCCATATATGGGAACCCAGCCCAGCCGTACAGTCCCTGGACCTGCTCTATAGCTAACAAACAGACAACAATTGTTTTAGTAAAACATGGAAACTTTCAATATCAAGATCAAATCAAAAGTGTATTGCTACTGTAGCATACACAGATCTGCAGATGTTATCGCAGGTGCAGTGAAATGCTTGTAGTTTTTAGCGCCAACAGTGCAGTAATACCTAGCAATAAAAAAGACAATACAAACATAATCCAGAATTATTGCATTTTTTTTATACATAGGATGAGCCATGACGAGCCATACAGTACATGCATATGAAGAGGGTGAAACAGTATGTAAACATTGTTAAAGTGACCCGCGTCAATGTCTAGAGCGGGGTTTCCCAAACTCGATCCTGCGGCCCCCCTGGATGCACATTTTGTTGTTTGCCTTGGCACTATAGAGCTGATTCAAATAGCCAACTCATCATCAAGCGGATTATTTTATTCAGCTCTGTAGCGCTAGGGCAAAGACTACGTTTGGAAGAGTACATGGTGGTAGCCGGCTAGAACAGTGATTAAAGTTCAGAGCGGGTAGCTGAGTGGAGGCGGACTAGTGGTGGCTATTTAACAGTCTGATGGCCTTGACATGGAAGCTGTAGTGTCTTAACACTTAGTACTGATTTAGGTAATAAGAAAGACTCGGAATACAAGCAATTGAACTGGAGCTTCACATTTACTCAAACGAGTTTGTACCAGAATAACATAGAACAACACTGCACATGACCAAGGGCGCTCCATCCTTAAAGGGGACATCAGTAATTAACAGAACATAACATTCCTTCTCTTATACAATCAGAGTTACTTTTACCAAACCACAACTGAAACATTTCCCAGAACTTGTTGTAGTTATTTTGCATCTTTTAATTTGAACTTGAACAGTTAGTTTTTTGTTTGTTTGTTTATAAGTCTAGTCTGTCTGGTGGACGGTGCCTTCGTTCTGGGTAGCGCCTCGGATTGTCTGGAGGCTCCTGAACATCCTCAGTGTGTGCTTGTTCCATTATAGTGTCTGCTATAGCAGCACCTTCGTCAACACGTTCCCTTCTTTCAGCCTGGGGTCTCTTTACTGCACCACCGTCCTCTACAGTTCCCTGTGTGTCACTCTCAGCATCTCTCTGTGCCTGTTCTCTCTCGATTGTTGTACTGTTTCCCGTGGAATGCATTTGGTTAATGTGACGCCGCCACATTATGTCTGGGCTCACTTGAACCTGGTAAGTTCTGGGTCCCGTTTGTGTGTGTACGGCCCCTCTTGTCCATTTCCCTCCTCTTCTGTAGTCTCGCACCATCACTTCCTGTCCTGTTAGGAGATGGTGCTCCCGGCCACTGGAGAGCATCTTGGCTTGTTTGTTCAGCACTTCATTACGCCTGTTTGGCTTCATGATGTCCAGCTGTGTGCGGAGAGGCCTCCCGAACATCAGTGCGGCTGGGCTTTAATTTGTCGTGGCATGTGGGGTGTTTCGGTAGGAGGCCAGGACCTTGGCCAGTTTTGTTTGCAAAGTCCCTTCGTCTCGTTTTGCTGCACGGAGTCCTTGCTTTAGGGTTTGCACAAAGCGTTCTGCCAGCCCATTGGTGGCAGGGTGGTATGGAGCTGAGGTTGAGTGTTTGATTCCATTTACTGACATGAATATTGTAAACTCGTCACTTACAAAAGCTTGCGCGTTGTCACTTACCAGCTGCAGTGGCAAACCGAAACATGCAAACGTTGTTCTGAGACACTATGGTGGTCCTTCTGAGCTGTTGGTAGGTGGAGGGGTAGTCAGTGCAAATGTATGCACCTGTAAGTCTGGCCATTTGGAATGGGCATCCACTATTTGGAACCAGAAACATGTGCTTTTCAAAGGGACCAGCGTAGTCCACATGAATTCTCTTCCATGGCTCTGCGGGCCATTCCCATGGGTGGACTGGGACAGGAGCAGGCATGTGAAGGGTTTCCAAACATCCACTACAGTTCTTCGCCATGTTTTCTATCTGTTGATCCAGACTTGGCCACCAGAAGTGGCTCCTTGTGAGCAGCTTCATTTTGACAATTCCAACATGACCTTCATGTAATTGCTGCAAAACTAGATGTTGGCATTTCTGGGGTATCATGACTCTCATTCCCCACATCAAACATCCTTGGTACGTTGTAATTTCATTTCTCCGCTGGAAATACGGAGTCAGCTACTTTCTGCCAGTAGCTGGCCAACCTGACATGGTGTAGGTGTACACTTGTGACAAGGTCACATCTTTCCTTGTCTCCTGTTTGATAACTGTGCTTGTGACTGGTAGTGCCTCGAGCTGAGCGGTATGGAACATGTCCACTGCATCCACCCTCCTTTGTCTTTCTCTTGTACACGGCAGTCTGGATAATCCATCTGCATTTGTGTGGAGGGATGATGGCTTAAACTCAATGTCATACATATGACTGGCAAGGAACAGGGCATATCGCTGTAACCTGGCTGCTGTCATTGCCGGAATGCCTTTCTTTGGACTGAAAATGGAAAGCAACGGCTGGTGATCTGTAACCAGTGTGAAACACTTGCCATATAGGTATGGGTGGAATTTCTTGATGCCCCACACTAGTGCCAGTGCTTCTTTGTCGATTTGTGAGTAGTTTTTCTCTGCATCATTCAATGTTCGTGACGCGAATGCAACTGGCCTCTCTGACCCATCTTTCAGTGTGTGTGTGAAAGGACGCATCACAAGCCACCACTGGCATTTCAGGGTCCATCATCAGGACCTGTTCAGATGTTATGAGCCGTTTTGCCTCCAAAAATGCATTTTCACACTGCTCTGTCCACCGCCATGTCCTATTCTTTTCCAGGAGCTCTGGAGTCTGTGAAAGGTTTGGGAGGAATCTTCTGATCAGTCCCGTGAAAGATCTCACTTCTGTGATATTTTGTGGTCGTGGTGCCTGTACCACTGCCTCGATTTTGTCCTCTGTTTTGTGCAATCCATTACAGTCAATCTCATGTCCACAGAAGACAATCTTGTCTTTGAAGAACTCACACTTCTTTAAGTTTGCCTGTAGACCATACTCTTTCAGTCTTTTCAGGACCTCTTCCAGGTTAGCCAGGTGCTCTTTGTCGGTGCGTCCTGTTATGATCATGTCATCCAGGATACACTGGGTTCCTGGGATTCCTTTCAAAATCTGGTCAATAGTTTGTTGCCAAATGGCTGGGGCTGATGCAATGCCAAAAACCAGGCGGTTATACCTGTATAGACCTTTGTGTGTGTTTATTGTCAGGTACTGTTTGGAACTCTCTTCAACCGGTAGCTGCAGGTAAGCCTGTTTCAGATCGATTTTACTGAAGTGTTTCCCAACAGCTAGTGCAGCAAAAATGTCATCCAGGCGTGGTAGGGGGTATTGGTCCACATGCAACATTGGATTCACAGTTACCTTGAAGTCCCCACACATTCTAACAGACCCCTCTTTCTTCACGATAGGAACTATGGGTGTGGCCCATTCGCTTCTGTCCACTTTCGTCAGGATCGCTGCATCCTGCAAGCGATCGATTTCCGCTTCCACCTTTGGTCTCAGGGAGTATGGAACAGATCTGGCTTTGCAGAATTTTGGGGTTGCGTCATCTCTTAGTACAAGTTTTGATGTGAAGCCTTTTACTGTTCCCATCTGATCACTGAAAACTGTGTTGTATTTCTTCCGCAAATGTTCCAGTGTTTGGTCTGTGCCTTTCTCTTTGGACTGGAACGTGTGGAGCATTTTCAAATCACACCAATTCAGCTTTATTTTTGAAAGCCATTACCTGCCAAATAATGGGGGGCCAGTTCCAGGCACCACATACAGCTGTAACTGCTGTGTTTGCCCCCCATAATGCACTCTGACCTGCAATGCCCCCATTGGGCTCAATCTCTCTCCTGAGTATGTCTTCAGCAACACATCTTCAGCTTGATAGCCTTAAAGTGCTCATTGTAGACAGTAGTGGAAATGATAGACACTGCAGATCCTGTGTCCAGCTCCATTTTGAGGGGTTTGCCTTTGACATCTGGTGTCACCCATATTATGCTACTGCTGGGAGAAGTCACTGTGTTTAACTCCATTGTACCAATTCATCGTTCATCTGAATCACTGCCACTGTTCTCTGCTAGTGCATTCACAGACCCTTTAATTTTCTCAGTTTTCCTGTTGTGACTGAATTTTGCTTTGCATGCTCTTTGAATGTGCTCCCTTCTACTGCATTTGTGACAAATTTCGTCTTTGAAACGGCAGTCCTCTGCTCTGTGACCATCTCTGTCACACCTGTTGCATTTTTCGGCCACACGGGGGCGCTGTTGACTGCGTGAAAACTTGTGCAGGGAAATTTGTGACAGGTCAGTACTTCTTTTACGTTGCAACTCAAATGCATCTTTAGTCGCGATTTCCATAGCCACAGCAATTTCAACAGCCTTTGCCAAACGTGATCTCTGATTCTGTGAGCAAACGCTTTTGAATGTGTTCATGTTTCAGTCCACAAACAAATCTATCCCTTAATGTATCATTTAGGTTCTCTCCAAACTGGCAATGTTCAGACAGTTTCTTCAACACTGCTATATATGTGCTAACACCCCCCTCATTCTGATCTCTCTTGTGGAAACGAAAACGTTCCGCGATGAGGAGTCGTTTAGGTGATAGGTGATTTTGCAATATCTCCACAATCTCTGTGAATATTTTATTTGAGGGTCTCTATAGAGGGGCAGTCAGATCTCTTAGCAAACTGTATGTTTTTGGGCCAATTAAACTCAACAACGCTGGTACTCTTTTGTTATCAGCAATGTCGTTTGCAATGAAGTACTGTTCCAGTCGTTCAATGTAAGTTGCCCAGTTTTCTTGCGTGTCATCAAACACATCTATTTTCCCGATGCTAGCCATTCTCTTTACATCCGGCTCCACGGGTCTTTGATCTGCCGCCTCGTTCTCGTCAGCTCTCCCCTCGTCTTCACTGCTTGCTAGCTGTTGTGCTACAGGGTCAAAATCTTCCTCTCTTCCTACGAACTCCATCTGTATTTGTGATGCACACTGCAGGTAATCATCCTCGTCGCCATTGTAGTACTTAGTACTTATTTATGTAATAAGAAAGACTTGGAAAACAAGCAATTGAACTGGAGCTTCACATTTACTCAAACGAGTTAGTACCAGAATAACATAGAACAACACTGCGCATGACCAAGGGCGCTCCATCCTTAATGGGGACATCAGTAATTAACAGAACATAACAGAAGCTGTTTCTCAGTCTCTCAGCTGTTTCTCAGTCTCAATCTCTCTTCATCGGAAATATTGATCTGCTGCTGTAGTCAAATTCACAACCAAGGGACGCGAGCAGCTCTTTGCCAATCGGCAGGTGTTAAGTGGTTGGTAGGTTTGTGTGTGAGTGTGTGTGCATGTGTATGTTTGTGTGTGTGTGCGCAGAAGGGTATAGAACATACTCCAGGTCCTCTGTGTCCATGAAGAAAGAGCAGCCATATTTGCCTCCCTCCTTTTCGGTCTCTCTCCAAACCTCACGCATGGATGCTCACACACACACACACACACACACACAAACAGGCCAGAACAGATCGAAAACCAAGCTCTTGGTCCTACTGTGTTTTTGCTAGTCCTTGGTATAGGGTCCAGGGCCCATGCAGAGCCTTGAGTGTGTTCAACGGATCGGACTCAGGAAAGAATGTGATCCATCAATAGCCTTGGTCTCTGAGGTCTTGTTCAGGGATATTGACACTGACGGCTGCTCATCCGCATGGTATTCAGTATGTTATGGTAATAGAAAAGAAAGAACAAAATGTTCTTTCACACAGAACAGACACGCACCGAACACACGAAAGCAAACACACTCAGGGAGAGAAGGAGATATGGATTGAGAGAGTAGAGAGAGAGGGAGAGAGAGAGTAGAGAGAGCGAGAGAGAAAGTCAAAGACCGTCATAGAGAAAGAAGAAAATGTACAAAGAAAGAAAGAACAAACAAACTAACTATCAAAAATAAAGAAAAGAGACCGAAAATCAAATACACTCACACTGCTATACCCTGTTCAAAGTCCCAGGCTATACCAGACAAAACAAACACATAAAGACATACACACACGGCAAAGCGCCCACGCAATATCACCACATGGCAGCCGCTGCAATCTTTATAGGCCTACAGTGGGATATAGTGCGGGGCTAACTGTGCACTTTATTGGTCGTGTATCACACAAGGAAGTCTGCTGGGAGCAGGGCAAAGCTCGTAATGTCTCCGGTGACCGTTGCAGCACAGTAAATAACCACTGCTAGCTACTTTAGATGCTAGAGGCTAACACTGGGGAGAGAGGCTCATAGTGGGGAGAGAGAGTCTACTGACCACCAGCATACAAATACAACTAGTAAATAACCAGAATTAAAGACTTTAGTGGCTAGAGGTCAACACTAGGGAGAGAAAGTCTGGTGGAAGCTAAAACTAGTGAACAGGACCCCTTACCAAAATATTTCTTTGCTGCAAACTTCCCGCAAGTTTGTGGCAAATTTGCTGCAAACTAAATAGTGTGCCACAAAATGTAACCAGAAGTTTGCACTAGTGGTGAATATGCGGAAACAATAGTATTTATTGCCACTAGTGGCAAACAGTTCGCCAGAAGTCATTTTTGGTGAACACAAGACAGTAACCGTTGACGACCAGTCAGGGGGAGAAGAAAAATCAGTTGCAAATGGAACCCAAACAATCTAGCTATACCTACCAATGTTGTCCGGTGAGTGTCTAACTTATTATTTAAACATATTATATAAACATTAAAATGAGCTAATTGATGCCTGGTTAGCAATGTCTTGTTTTATTGGATAGAGTGAAACATTTTATTTTCTTTTGCTATATCAGTTTCAGCCTGTCAGCGCCACTGAATGGCTAGCTAGCTTGCTAACATTTACTATTATATTTTTTCACATTTAATCTGAAAGCTAGCTAACTAACGAATGACCTGCTAAATATTTTTTAAACATATATTTAGGTGAAGACGTTGCTGTCTTTCAATGTCAATATTCTAGCGGCACTGTTCAGTAGCATGTTAGCTAGCACAGTAGCTAAGGCAACGTTAGCGACAATATGAGGTGACTTGACGTCAAAGCAAAACTTCACTTCTGGACATGGATACCCTTCCCATACCTGTGGTGTTGGAAGAGGCTGCATTGGGAAGAGGATGCATCAACACCCTGGAAAGATGTTTGCAGTGCACTCACTGATGACACTCCTTTTGAGTGATACATGAGTGTATCGTCTCCAAGCGTGATCAGGTAAGCAAATGCATGTATTATTCTCATGAAATGTAGCCAATTCATGAATTCATTCTTTGTCACAATTAGATAGTTCATTGCTTTAAACTATTAGATAGCTCATTTAGTTATATCTCTTTCTTTTTGTTGCTGTTGAAACAATCCGTTACCAGGCAAAAAGAAAGATTGATGCCCACTATCAAACTGAGGACAGAGAAATATGTGCACAAGGTCAAAATGTATTGAGATGCAAGTTAACAATAATTCCTTTTAGTTGTACTTCTTTCACCCAAGTCTTAAACACCAGAGTTAAAAAGAAATGACAACCAGTAGACAACTTGCTCTTGAGGATGACGTCCTCACTCAAGATTGAAGATCATAATTCGTCGATTAGTTTGAATCAGTTGTGTTGAGGCTTGACTGGAAAACATATACGGTGTACAGTGGCTCGCTAGGTACAGTTGGCCACACATTTAAAGGTACATTTCGTAGGCCTTAGTCCCAGTTTATGCTAGCTACACTAGCTACACGCACCCCCCCCGGGATCTTGATGTTGTTTTTGTTTTATGTTTTCAGATTGTTTCAGCGCACACATTGTTTCAACAAGCTTTTGACATAGGACGTCCACGTGGCCACTATCTCTAAAGTCTCCTCAAAAAGGCAATAGTTCTGAAGTTGATTTAGTTTTTGTTGATTTAATTATTTAAAATATTGTTCATTCTCTATTCTAACTTCTATTGGTTGAAAAATCATTGCTTGGCTCATGTAAATTCTGCATTTCGACCATTTAAACATCCTACGGTTAATTCACATCCCTATAGTGTTCACATCAGTGGCGGCTGGTGGGAGAGGCTATAGGAGGAACGTATCAAACACATCAAACATATGGGAACCGCATTTGACTCCGTTCCATCTATTCCATGTCAGCCATTACCTTGACCCTGCCGTCCTGTAACTCCTCCTACCAGCCTTCGCTGGGTCCCATTTTTTTTTCATATAAATGTTGTAGCTACATAAAAACAAACAATTTATCTGGAAAATATTCCATCTTTGCTCTTATCTTCATTCGCATGCTGAGGATTGTGATGCAATGTTTTCATTGTGAGAGAGATAAGACATTTATATTGGATTTATTTTTTATCTGTTCAAGACACTGGATACATGTCGTTTAGTGTATTTAGTATCATTAGTTAAATAACCACAGTTAGCGAAATTAGGGACTAGAGGCTAACACTGAGAAATGAGAGTCTAGGGATCACTAGCAACAACCGCTGCTAGCGACTTTAGCGACTAGAGGCTAACACTGGGGCGACAAAATCTACTAATCAGTAGCATAGTAAACAACCGTGGCTAGCAAATTTAGCGGCCAGTAGCTAACACTGGGGAAAGAGAGGGAAGTTGACCCTTGTCCTAATTTAGTTTAACATTATTTTTTTATTCGGGTTAAGATTTGGGTAGTATAAGCTGATCCAAGAACAGTGCCTACGGGCCACTTCTTAGCTGGTCGTCTTAGCTACGCTAAGCCAGCTTTTAGCTAGTAAGAATCGGCTAGTGTCTCACAGGCGAAATACATGGAGTTAGCCTAGTGAGCTGTAGCAGTACTGTAGCTAGTAGAGTTAGTCATTGAACCCAACCGCTATCACTCACACAATCCCCCCACCACACACACGGCGCTTCCGCCCCAGGCTGACATAATAATAATAATAATATATGCCATTTAGCTGACACAATCCCATACCACCAATCAACCCACTACCCTGGCGTTACAAGCGCCATGCTCTACCAACTGAGCCACAGATCGCTGCAATGACTTTCCAAGCATCTTCACTGAGCATTTAAAGGAAAATATTGACTCTATAAATTGGAACAGTTTTTTCCTAGAATCTCCTGGATTCTGTTCAGTCTACAGTACACTTATGAAGTGCATTTCACCCTACAATGTATGTAAGCTGTGGTGAGACAACAGTCCCATCTGAAGCAAAGTGAGTGGAGTTGAACTTTCATCCCCTCGTTGACCCTTCCTTTCACCGGCTCTGTTTCTCCACTGAGGAGACCCAGCCTCCTGTCATTTACTTTTCATCCTTTGCTCTTGCTCCATCTATCTTTAAGCTCTGCTTAGCTGTCGAACTCTCTCATGGAAAAATGAGTGGAGAGGAGAGGAAAGGGAGTGTTGGGAACTAACAAGACAAACACGCATGAATGGGTGGGGATAAGCACACACGAGCACAGTGGGGAAAAGAGACGTGCACACCTAGGTACAGACAGACAGACAGACAGACAGACAGACAGACAGACAGACAGACAGACAGACAGACAGACACCTAGGTATACACATATTTTACATGTACACAGACTTGTAGTTGAAAGTGGACATGGAATCGAAAGAGAGAGAAAAAGAGAATATAGGCACTGAATAAGAGAGAAAGAAATTGAAATGTCATCTGTTTTCTCAAGGTCGGTGGGAAAAATGTGAGTTAGAGCAGCTGACAATACGATAATACACATTAGGGTTGGGCGGAATCCAGTTTTTCATACCGTCATACCATTTCTGTACCATTCCGGGTTATACAGTATTACCCGAAATGCAACACAAAGACTTTCAAACACTGACAGGAAAGAAGACCTTCAAACCCAACAGATATCGCAAATTCAATTCAGTAATGACACATTAGGGTTGGGCAGTATCCAGTTGTCATTTAGCAGATGTTCTTATCCAGAGCAACTTACAGGAACAATTAGGGTTTAGCGCCTTGCTCAAAAGCACGTCAACACATTTTTCATCTAGTCGGCTCGGGAATTTGAACAAGCAACCTTTGAGTTAGTGGCCCAGCACTGCATCAGAGAGAACCTTGAGCTTGATCTGTGTGTGTGCACAGAACACCACCATTTAATTCTACAATGAACTCTCATTTCAATTGAGAATGGGAAGGAGGTTTAGCCATGGAGTCATCCTCAATGGATAATAAAATATGCACAAGGAATTTAATTGGGAATCTTCTGCTATTTAATGTCAAATGGATTACCAATAATGGACATCGTTTGCCACAGTGAGAAGTCCACAACATTATTCAGTGTAGAATCATTGTCCTGTGTTGTGACAGAATTGGTTTTCAGAAGAAGACAAATAAATCCAGCCATCCCCAACATGCCTAGAAATTTCTCTCTCAAAGTGTTATATTCAATAAACCTTAATCAATTACAGGACATTCAATTAGTTTGTTAATGAAATGCTATACCCATTTCATTTCTACTTTATTCCATCATTGTGAGTCACTTAGATGGCTGAATTGAGTTGTCTGTTCGTGAAGCTGTATTTCAAAGTCCAGACTACGTTTATTGACTAATTAATTTACGGAGGATTGCATTACATGGTCTCTACAGTAGCTTTAAAGCACTAGTGTATGTGCATACAGTAAAATGAGAACAATCTCATAGTTTTTCCAGTGATGAGAGATTGTCAGTTCACATTAAATGTTATACTTTAGCTTCATATCACAGAAAGACATGTCTTTGATGTTTGATGCATTGTGGGATATTGTGTGATTGGCATGTCATCAGCTTCCTCTCAAAGCCGCTGTAAAGGATGAAAGCCAATCCCAGCAAAGCATAGTCTTCAGAGGAAGGAAAATAAACATCCACTAAGAGAAGCTGCCAATCAGGCTTTAGAGGAAACCAGTGCAGGTGTGACACCGGGTCATGTTCTAATCAGATTGGCTGCCAATAACCAAATTGTTTATGCGGCGATGGTTGTCGCAGCAGCGTTCAGGAGTGGACCATGGATCTACGGAACATGGATCTATCTTCTGGGGAAAAGACAAGTGCACGTCATTCAATGTGTCAGGTCATTTCATCTGTGTGTAATCTCCCGTTTGGTCACTAAATAACTTTTCAGCGGTATGTCTCTACCTCCGTTTCATATAGTGCTTGACAATGTCTTGTGTGTGGATGTGCGGTTGTGTGTGTACCAAGTTGTGCGTGTATCAAGTTGAATTTCATATTCAGGAGGATTATATTCAGAATGAACTATGAATATCGTACCTTAGTAAAGACTCACTTGCCAAATCTAAATGCATTCGAATATGCCTGAGCAAATGTTTTATTTTTCACTGATAAACATTGAGACATGTTAACTACTCATTCAAACGTCATGTCTAACAATGAACCTGGAGAGCCTCGACCTGAGATTAATGATTAAAATCTAGCAAATTCCAGCCAAAACATTGTACATCAAGGTGAAAAGCATTTAAATGTACTTGAGGTGTTTTGAGTTATTGAGGAGAACTGGTGGGAAAAATTCTCATGGTCATATTGAACAGGTCAGGGGTTAAAAGCAAGACCAAATCTCCACTATTTAGAGAAGATACGGGGGAGGGGACTGTCTGCCTCTGTTGCTCTATCTTTCTCTTACTTCATCTCTCTCCTTGCTGTCTTTGTATCTGTCTCACTCCTTTCCCTCATTCCATTTGTAAGCCTGTCGCTCTGTAGCAGTCCCCTCCCTCTGTTCTTCTGCAGCTCAGTTTGGTAACTGTCTCTTTGATAGCTGAGGAACTGACGACCATAGGCCCTGCAGGCAGCCAAGCAGCGCTGAGACCCAGGCAGAGCTAACAAAACACAGGACATACAGTACAGTACATCACTCTGCTAACCACTAACCGCTAACGTGGAATGACTGCTTCACTCTGAATATAGTCTATTAAATGGGATTCAGGGAGGGAGGAAATTAACCTGGGGTATGGCCTCCTGTGAGGAGTAGCCAAAGAGACGAAAAAAGGCCTCATCTGTGCCATTATGGCATCTGTGACAGCGTCATTAAGGCTATCTCGCTTTTAAAGTAGTACGTTTTCTTCACGATTGGCTGATCCCTCCTGATGTTCCCGTTGGACTTGTCTCCAACAGGGTCACCAGGAAGATCAGCCAATGAAGTTGGAAGTCCCACCCAGTTGACTACATTAAAATGGCGGTAGCCCTCAATGGCGCTGCCCATGCTAAAATAGCCTTTAGTCACTAGAGGCCTCTATCATTCTCTATAGGAGTAGAGCTGTAGAGGGAAAGGGAATTTGAGACGAGGGGGAATTTTGGGTGTGATTGCTATGCGTGTGGTGAGGTGATATTAAATGTAAATGTAAATGTGATATGCGTTTTTGTGGAGGAAACTAAGAAGGGTTGAGTTGGGTATCTATGGGACAAAGAAATACGGTATAGAAAACCGTATGAGTAATTGAATTATGGGCAGTTATTAAACACTACATTTAATCTTCTAAACAGTTGTGTTTTCCCCAGTAATCGGAATGTCAATTTATCTCAATCCCATTTTTACCCCTTTCCTTGTCCACCACACAGGATTTTAGATTCTAATGACTCTAGACCAAGATTGAAGACCCAAACACAGCTTTTTCAAAACCCCCAGTCATACCACCCACAGAGGTAGAGGAATACTCATGAAAAAGACATGCAAACAATGTCCAATTATCCTCTAATACACATCATGTATCCTTCACTAATGAACCAAGCTTTCCCCTTATAGCGCGATTTGGAGAGAGGAGCAGGTCAATCACTGTTGGGTACCGCTTACAACACTCGCCTGGAGGGGAAGGACCGAGGGAGTCAGTCAATATCTGAGCATGGGGAATACTAATGGAAGGTCAACATCTTGTCCGTCAATTTGATGTTGCCTTTTTTTCCTCAGGTCGGACTCTCTCTCTCTCTCTCTCTGTGGAGTTTTGCCTGAATTTGTGTTGTACTAATGAAGCTTGACGAACACAGGGAAACATGACAGGCCTATCCTGCTACTGATAATTCTGGGTTAGCTCTAGCTTGCTGATGGACTGAGGGAGAGAGCTACTGTAGAATAGTGGTGGGATTACGACTCGTATTAGGACTCTGTAATTGACAAGCTGTGTACAATATTGATGGGGCGTAAGTATTTTGTTTCTTTGGAATGACCGAGAGAGTTGTAAATGTTTGATGGTGCTTACGTCGAAAGAGTATGAGAGAACGTATTTTATTGGAACTGTCAATAAGAGCACCACCGTAGGTACTGATGCACTTACTGGAATGGTTGGAACCGTTGTTTACACTTTCTTACACTATTTTAGCTCCCGGTTAGGAGAATGTCTGGCTGCGTCCAACATTGTACCCTATTTCCTATGGGTTCTGGTCAGAAGTAGTACACGATATAGTGAACTACTAGGTACCCTTGAAAAGTTATGATCCATCTGCCCTGTCTCTGTCGTGATAAGATCACGCATCACATCCTAAATTAGTGAACTACTAAGTACAAAGCAGCTGTTCAGTTAGGTGAAGCTGAAATAGTGATTGACAGTAACACACCTCAAAGGCATGTCACAATCCATATCTTGCTTTGGGAATGAGGGAAGATATTGAGAGAATGAGGCGATGTCAAAGTCAACCTCCTTCCTCCCCCCTAGCCCAAAACTGATATAGTGGCTATGTAATAATGTAACTGTTATATTTGATTCCACACCCTTGTGCCTTGTGAGGATTCGCCGGCGAGTGAGTAAATTGCCAGTACCATCAGTTCTACTGGCCAACGTGCAATCACTGGAAAACAAACTTGATGATCTGCGGTCGAGACTATCCTACCAAAGGGAAATTAAAAACGAACATATTATGTTTCGCCAAATCGTGGCTGAACAATGACACGGATAATATAGAGCTGGCTGGGTTTTCCCATGCATTGGCAGGACAGAGCAGCTACGGCTGGTAAGACGAGAGGTGGGGGTGTGTGTCTATTTGTTAAAATCTGCTGGTGCGCAAAGTCTAATATTAAAGAAATCTTGAGGTATTGCTCGCCTTTTATTTTTATGTATTTAACTAGGCAAGTCAGTTAAGAACAAATTCTTATTTACAATGATGGCCTACCCCAGCCAAACCCTAACCCAGACAACACTGGGCCAATTGTGCACCGCCCTATGGGACTCCCGATGCAGTGCCTTAGGCAGCTGTGCCACTCGGGAGTACCTCATGATAAGTTGTAGACCACACTATCTACCTAGAGTGCTCTCATCAATATTATTCATAGCCGTCTATTTAACACCACAAACCTATGCTGGCAGTAAGACCTCAACGAGTTGTATAAGGCCATAAGCAAACAAGAAATTGCTCATCCAGAAGTGGCACTCCTAGTCGCTGGGGAAATGAATACAGGTAAACTTAAATCTGTTTTACCTCATTTCTTCCAGCATGTCAAATGTGCAACCAGAGGAAAAAAATCTAGACCACCTTTACACCACACACAGAGATGCATACAAAGCTCTCCCTTGCCCTCCATTTGGCAAATCTGACTATAGTTCTATCCTGCCGATTCCTACTTACAAGCAAAATCTAAAGCAGGAGGTACCAGTAACTCAATCAATACGGATGTGGTCAGATTACGTGGAAGCTATGCTACAGGACTGTTTTGCTAGCACAGACGGGATGTTCTGGGATTCATCCAATAGCATTGAGGAGTATACCACCTCAGTCACCGGCTTCATCAATAAGTGCATCGACGATGTCGTCCCCACAGTGACCATACAGACATATCCAAACCGGAAGTCATGGCTTACAGGCAACACCCGCACAGAGCGAAAGGCTAGAGCTTTCAAGGAGCGGGACACTAATCCGGACACTTACAAGAAATCCTGATATGCCCTCTGATGAACCATCAAACAGGCAAAGTGTCAATACAGGACTAAGATTGAATCCTACTACTCCACGGCTCTGATAATCGTTGGATGTGGTAAAGCTTGCAAACTATTATGGACTACAAAGGGAAACCCACCCATAAGCTGCCCAGTGATGCGAGCCTACCAGATGAGCTAAATGCATTTCATGCTCGCTTCAAGGCAAGCAACACTGAAGCATTCATGAGAGCACCAGCTGTTCCGGACGACTGTGTGATCACGCTCTCCTTAGCCGATGTGAGCAAGACCTTTAAACAGGTCAACATTCACAAGGCCGCAGGGTAAGACGGATTTCCAGGGTGTACTGGCAAATGGCTTCAATGACATTTTCAACCTCTCCTTGACTGAGTCTATAATACCTACATGTTTCAAGCAGACCACCGTAGTTCCTGTGCCCAAGAACACGAAGGTAACCTGCCTAAATGACTACCACCTCGTAGCACTCATGTCGGTAGTCAGGAAGTGCTTTGAAAGGCTGGTCATAGCTCACATCAACACCATCGTCACGGAAACCCTAGACCGACTCAATTTGCATACCGCCCAAACAGATCCACAGGTGACGCAATCTCAATCGCACTCCACACTGCCCTTTTCCACCTGGACAAAAGGAACACCTATGTGAGAATGCTGTTCATTTGACTACAGCTCAGCGTTCAACACCATAGTGTTCACAAAGCTCATCACTAAGCTAAGGACCCTGGGACTAAACACCTCCCTCTGCAACTGGATCCTGGACTTCCTGGCGGGCTTCCCCCAGGTGGTAAGAGTACAACACATCTGCCACACTGATCCTCAACACTGGAGCCCCTCAGGGGTGCATGCTTAGTCCCCTTCTGTACCCCTGTTCACCCACGACTGCTTGGTCAAGTACGTCACCAACACCATCCTTAAGTTTGCTGACGACACAACAGCTGAAGGCCTGACCACCGACAACGATGAGACAGCCTATAGGGAGGAAGTCAGAGACCTGGAAGTGTGGTGCCAGGGAAACAACCTCTCCCTCAATGTGAGCAAGAGAAAGGAGAAGATTGTGGACTACAGGAAAAGGGGCGCCGAACAGGCCCCCATTAACATTGACGGACTGTAGTGGAGGCGGTCAAGTTAAGTTCCTTGGTGTCCACATCACAAACATACTATCATGGTAAAGACTCCAGTCACCCAAGTCATAGACTGTTCTCTTTGATACCGCACAGCAAGCGGTACCGGAGCGTCAAGTCTAGGACCAAAAGGCTCCTTAACAGCTTCTACCCCCAAGCCATAAGACTGCTGAACAATGAATCAAATGGCCACCTGGACTATTTACATTGACACCACCTCTTTGTTTTTACACTGCTGCTATTCGCTGTTTATTATCTATGCACAGTCACTTTACCACTACCTACATGTACAAATTACCTCAGGTAACCAGTACCCTGCACATTGACTTGATACCCGTAGCCCCTGTATATAGCCTTGTTATTGTTATGTCATTTTATTGTTACTTTTTTATACATTTTTTACAACTTTTGTTATTTAGTAAATATTTTCTTAACTCTACTTGAACAGCACTGATGGTTAAGGTCTTGTAAGTAAGCATTTCACGTTAAGGTCTACCTACACCTGTTGTATTCGGCAAATGTGACAAATAAAATTTGATGTGATCACCCTTGTTTTCCCAACAGTCAGTATGGGTGTGAGGAGCTGCGCTGTTGCTCTTCTGCTCTGTTGTGTCTGGGAGAAGGAGGAGAGGAGAGGGAGGGGGAGAGAGAGAAAGAGGGAGGGGACCTTGTTGCCTGGTAACAGTGACAGGCAGTTGGGCGTCTGGAACCTATAGTATTTTGACGTGTGGTTTGGCACAAGGAACTACAGACCTGCAAACAGAGTCAGAACAATGATCTAGGATCAGCTTCCCCTCCCCAAATCCTAACCTTAACCATTAGTAACGAAAATGCAAAAATTCCCCAACATCAGCGTAGAGGGGTAACTTCACCCGACACCGAGCCAAAATAGAAGATGGCCAGCTTACCAACTGGTGTAATAAACTGTTGAGAATAACACTTTCACATAGCTTTCACGTCTCTGTATGAGGGCTTTCTGTGCCACAAATTGGATCGTTTTTTTTGTGCAACAACTTCAAGTGCAGTTGAGAGAAAGTCTATATATTTCTGTCCTTGAGCTGTTCTTGTCTATTAATGTTCTGTATTATGTCATGTTTCATGTTTTGTGTGGTTTGAGGAAGAGTAGCTGCTGCTTTCACAACAGCTAACAGGGACCCTAATAATATACCACAAAAAGCCAAAATATTTGGAGGAATAGAGAGGCAAATGATGGCCTGTATGTCTTTCTGTATGTACAGGAAGTGGAAATTGGAGGTGTGTAAGGAGGTGTGTGTGTGTGTGTGCATTCTTGTATGCGTGCATGTCCGTGCGTGCATAAGTCTGTGCATGCTCTCACCTTTCTTCGCCTATACCCCGGGGACACGGGAGCTCCAGTCAGGTTAGCCCATATGCCAGTCTGGATAGATACCCACTGACTTCCACCAAAACATTCCAGCCATAGACACTTAAGAATTATTATCAGCCAAATTCTATATAAAGAGAAAAACTTGTAGTGAATACAGCCGAGGCTTCTGGTAAACACATGTCTATACTGCCCCTGGCATTCTGCTATACTGCCCCTGGCATTCTGTTATACTGCTACAAGCATTGTGTTGGAAGGTATGCACTCTAACGTTCCCTATTTAAACCTATAGGGAAAGGGGATATCTAGTCAGTTGCACAACTGAATGCATTCAACCAAAATGTGTCTTCCACATTTAACCCAACCCCCCTCTTCATGTCATCAGTAACTGGGGGATCAGTTGTTGTTACGAGTTAACTGCCTTGCACAAGGACAGAACAGCAGATTATTACACCTTGCTGGCTCAAGGATTCAAACCAGCGACCTTTCAGTTATTGGCCCAATGCTCTTAACCCTTGTGTTGTCTTAAGGGTCAAAAATGATCCGCCACTATGTTTAACAACAGAGGAAACCCCCTAAATTATATTTTTTCAACTTCAAATTTGAGGAATTTTCCTAGAGTGACAAGGGGGAGAGGCCTTCTCATCAAAGTTTGCCTTCACCCCCACCACCACGCTAGTTTGTTACCCCCCAAAGACGAACAAGAATGTGGTCCTCCTGAGCACACTGCATAAAACAGCTGAGATCAGTGATCGTGAGGACAGGAGGCCAGCCATCATTCTGGACTACAACCACTACAAAGGAGGGGTGGACAACCTGAACAAGGTGATTGGAACTTACAGTTGCAGGTGGATGACTGCCCGCTGGCCCCTGGTCATCTTCCATGACATCACTGTGTCATACAATGCGTTCATGATATGGAACACGATCAACCCTATCTGGATGCCTGATTAGCAGAACAAGAGGAGGGTGTTCCTGGAGCAGCTGGGAAAGGTACTTGTGACCCCACACAATCAAAGATGGGAGCGCCGCACAGCAGCCTCTGCAGCACTTGTGAAAGCTGTTCAGGGTGCTGAATCTTGTCATGATCTACCTGAGGCTGCAGCTGGGGCAGGCAAGAGGAGATTCCAATTCTGTCCCCCAAAGAAGGACGGTAAAAAACAAATATTATGTGCTGCACTTGTGAGAAATACATCTGCAAAGTCCATGCACACACTTGCATACTGTCCTACATGTGCTAATTAGAGTTGATTGATGTATGTTCTTCACGTTTTATTTTTGTATCTATCTTATTTTATTATTATTTATTGTTTATACACCTTGTGGGTGGGGACAATGGTAAAAAAAGACTAGTATTGTGTAGTTGAATTCCTCATTTTATTGTATATAAGACTATGTTGCCAAAAAAGTTCAAGACTATTATTGTTACCCTTCAATAAAATGCATTCAAATCTACTTTCTGCACATTTCTGCTATTTTCTTAGGCTATACAAGTGCTATCTCTTGCTAATATGTTTACACCTATGCAGTACTTTTAGCAATAATAATAATAAACCCCTACTTTAGTAAAGAAAACAATTTTGACAGGAGTGTTGTAATAAAAACGAGTGGTGTCTGCAGTCTTTCTGCATTTTGAAGAGGGAAAACCCAGATATTCACAAAGTTTGATGAATGACAGGTTGTTTCTTCATGCAAAATAGATTTGGAGTTTAACATTTAATTGAGCTGCTGGTAAAGTAATTGAGCTGTTCGTAAACTATACAGAATGTTAAGACTACACGGGTTAAACGCTAGGCTACCTGCCGCCCGTAGTAAATGTAGTGTACAATGTGCTGAATGTTGGTATGAATAGAATACACAGAGTGTACAAAACATTTGGAACACCTTCCTAATATTGGAGTTGCACCTCCTTTTGCCCTCAGAACAGCCTCAATTTGTCAGGCGTGGACTCCACAAGGTGTTGAAAGCATTCAACAGGGATGCTGGCCCATGTTGACTCCAATGCTTCTCACAGTTGTGAGATGTCGTACGGGTGGTGGACCATTCTTGATACACACGGGAAACTGTTGAGCGTGAAAAGCCCAGCAGAGTTGCGGTTCTTGACACTAACCGGTGTGCCTGGCACCTACTACCATACCCTGTTCAAAGGCACTAAAATATTTGGTCTTACTCATTCATCCTCAATGGCACACATACACAATCCATGTCTCAACTGTCTCAAAGCTTAAAAATCCTTTAATTAACCTGCACTGATTGAGGGGATTTAATAAGTGACATCAACAAGGGGTTATGCTTTCACCTGGATTCACCTGGTCAGTCTATGTCATGGAAAGAGCAGGTGTTCTTAATGTTTTATATACTCAGTGTATGTTACACACTGCTATTAGAAGTTCAGTTTGGTGTCTAGCACAACAACTGCAGGTTGGTGTTTCAAAGCAAATATGTCACGTTGCAGTGTTACATACACGCAGCCTTGATAAGATAGGGGCTGTGGGTCTGTGTGTGTGTGTATATCTGCATGAGCGCGTGTGTTGCTAGTAATGACCTTGACTCTCTGTTTGCCTGTCTGTGATCGTGACCTAGTTTCTCTAGACATCCGCGTTCCCTCCCACAATATTCAAATGCTCCAGATTGCCTGGGGTCTGGTTTGAGACTAATCGTGTCCCACCACTACTCCCTGCGTTTCACCAGCGCTTCACCCACTGATCACCTGTTCCTTGTGCACCTCACTTCTCTCCCTTCCTCCCACCCTGCATGCCTCCCTCGTTGGCCCCAGCTTCCCTCTCTAATCCCCACAGCTCAATGCTGAGACTGCAGCCTCTTGATTCACCAAATCCCCTGTTGCACTCGTCAGCCCATACCTCTCTGGAGTCATAAACACATAAGTGTGACACACACACACACACACACACACACACACACACACACACACACACACACACACACACACACACACACACACACACACACACACACACACACACACACACACACCTCAAACGGGCACTCACACACACATGCACACACAATCATTTCAGCAACATACAGTGTTGGCTGGTGGCAGTTAAAAATGCTTCCATTCCACAGCCACTCAGAAGTCTTGAAGCTGATGATGTGTCTGGGTTGTTTAGGTCTGATGACAGCCTCTCTTCTCCAATAATGAGACACTCTTGTAGTCGGCAGATCTGAGATATGTCATTGACAAATAGTCCCGTTTTGATTGTTGATTTCATTAAACATTATTAGATAATTTTTTAAAATCAAAATGCTATCTGTGTCCCTAATGTTGGCCTGCAACGATAAAATTGGTTGTGCTGGGTCTATCAGCTGAAAAACAGAGATCAAATCAAATTTTAGTTGTCACATACACATGGTTAGCAGATGTTAATGCGAGTGTAGCGAAATGCTTGTGCTTCTAGTTCTGACAATGCAGTAATAACCAACAAGTAATCTAACATAACAATTTCACAAAAACTACCTTATACACACAAGTGTAAAGGGATGAAGAATATGTACATAAAGATATATGAATGAGTAATGGTACAGAACGGCATAGGCAAGATGCAGTAGATGGTATTGAGTACAGTATATACATATGACATGAGTAATGTAGGGTATGTAAACATTATATTAAGTGGCATGGTTTAAAGTGGCTAGTGATACATTTTTTACATCAATTTTTCCAATATTAAAGTGGCTGGAGTTGAGTCAGTATGTTTGCAGCAGCCACTCAATGTTAGTGGTGGCTGTTTAACAGTCTGATGGCCTTGAGATAGAAGCTGTTTTTCAGTCTTTCGGTCCCTGCTTTGATACACCTGTACTGACCTCGCCTTCTGGATGATAGCAGGGTGAACGGGCAGTGGCTCGGGTGGTTGTTGTCCTTGATGATCTTTATGGCATTCCTGTGACATCGGGTACTGTAGGTATCCTAGAGGGCAGGTAGTTTGCTCCTGGTGATGCGTTGTGCAGACCTCACTGCCCTCTGGAGAACTTTGCGGTTGTGGGCGGGGCAGTTGCAGTACCAGGCGGTGATACAGCCCGACAGGATGCTCTCGATTGTGCATCTGTAAAAGTTTGAGTGCTTTTGGTGACAAGCTGAATTTCTTCAGCCCCCTGAGGTTGAAGAGGTGCTGCTGCGCCTTCTTCACCACGCTGTCTGTGTGGGTGGACCAATTCAGTTTGTCCGTGATGTGTATGCCGAGGAACTTAACTTCCTACTCTCTTCACTACTGTCCCGTTGATATGGATAGGGGGGTGTTCCCTCTGCTGTTTCCTGAAGTCCACGATCATCTCCTTTGTCTTGTTGACGTTGAGTGTGAGGTTATTTTCCTGACACCACACTCCGAGGGCCCTCACCTCCTCCCTGTAGGCCGTCTCGTCGTTGGTGGTAATCAAGCCTACCACTATAGTGTCGTCTGCAAACTTGATGATTGAGTTGGAGGCGTGCATGCTCACGCAGTCGTGGGTGAACAGGGAGTACAGGAGAGGGCTCAGAACGCACCCTTGTGGGGCCCCAGTGTTGAGGATCAGTGGGTGGAGATGTTGTTACCTACCCTCACTACCTAGGGGCGGCACGTCAGGAAGTCCAGTACCCAGTTGCACAGGGCGGGGTCGAGATCCAGGGCTCCGAGCTTGATGATGAGTTTGGAGGGTACTATGGTATTAAATGCTGTGCTGTAGTCGATGAACAGCATTCTCACATAGGTATTCCTCTTGTCCAGATAGGTTAGGGCAGTGTGCAGTGTGGTTGCGATTGCTTCGTCTGTGGACCTATTGGGGTGGTAAGCAAATTGGAGTGTGTCTAGGGTGTCAGGTAGGGTGGAGGTGATATGGTCCTTGACTAGTCTCTCAAAGCACTTCATGATGACGGAAGTGAGTGCAACGGGGCGGTAGTCGTTTAGCTCAGTTACCTTAACTTTCTTGGGAACAGGAACATTGGTGGCCCTCTTAAAGCATGTGGGAACAGCAGACTGGGATAAGGTTGAATATGTCTGTAAACACAACAGCCAGCTGGTCTGCGCATGCTCTGAGGATGCGGCTGGGGACTTGCGAGGGTTAACACGTTTAAAATGTTTTACTCACGTCGGCTGCAGTGAAGGAGAGTCCGCAGGTTTGGTAGCGGGCCGTGTCAGTGGCACTGTATTGTCCTCAAAGCGAGCAAAGAAGTTGTTTAGTCTGTCTGGAAGATCCTGGTCCGCGACGGAGCTGGTTTTCTTTTTGTAATCCTTGATTGACTGTAGACGCTGCCACAAACCTCTTGCGTCTGAGCCGTTGAATTGTGACTCTACTTTGTCTCTATACTGACGCTTAGCTTGTTTGATTGCCTTGCGGAGGGAATAGCTACACTGTTTGTATTTGGTCATGTTTCCGGTCACCTTTGCCTGGTTAAAAGCAGTGGTTTGCACTTTCAGTTTTGCGCGAATGCTGCCATCAATCCACGGTTTCTGGTTTGGAAATGTTTTAATAGTTGCTGTGGGTACGACATCGCCGATGCACTTTCTAATGAACTCTCTCACCGAATCAGCGTATTCGTCAATGTTGTTGTTTGACGCAATGCAAAACATATCCCAATCCACGTGATCGAAGCAATATTGAAGCTTGGAATCAGATTCATCGAAGCAGCGTTGAACAGACCTGAGCGCGGTAGCTTCCTGTTTTAGTCTCTGTCTATAGGCAGGGAGCAACAAAATGGAGTCGTGGTCAGCGTTTACGAAAGGAGGGCAGGGGAGGGCCTTATATGCTTCACGGAAGTTAGAATAACAATGATCCAGGGTTTTACCAGCCCTGGTAGCACAATCGATATGCTGATAGAATTTAGGGAGTCTTGTTTTCAGATTAGCCTTGTTAAAATCCCAGCTGCAATGAATGCAGCCTCAGGATATGTGGTTTCCAGTATACATAGAGTCAAATAAAGTTTGTTCAGGTCCATCGATGTGTCTGCTTGGGGGGGAATATATGCGGCTGTGATTATAAACGAAGAGAATTCCCTTGGTAGATAATGCGGTCGACATTTGATGGTGAGGAATTCTATGTCAGGTGAACAGAAGGACTTGAGTTACTGTATGTTGTTTTGATCACACCACGCCTCGTTAATCACAAGGCATACACCCCTCCCCTCTTCGGTGCGCGATGTGCCCGTCTCTGGAGCCTGACCAGAAGACCGCTTCGCCTGCCCCTTTTACGGCGTCATTGTTTTGGTTCGCCGGCTGGGATCCGATTCATTGTCCTGGGTTGTGGGCAAAGCACAGGATCTGCTTGGGTTTGTCATATTTCTGGTCGTAATGATGGTGAGTTGACGTTGCTCTTATATCCAGTAGTTCCTCCCGACTGTATGTAATGAAACCTAAGATGACCTGGGGTACCAATGTATGTAATGAAACCTAAGATGACCTGGGGTACCAATGTAAGAAAACATGTAAAAAAATAAAATACTGCATAGTTTCCTAGGAACGCGAAGCGAGGCGTCCATCTCTGTCGGCGCCGGAAGCCAGGAAGATCGTTTGTTTTCCCTGAGGAAACATTACAGCTAAGAACATATGTACATAAATGATCAAATGGACAAATAAATTAGCTGTAGGCCAACCTCTAGCTCACAAGATTTAACCAAGCTCTGATATTAAAGTACAGTATGTGTATGTCTTCAAATACAAGGATATTTTACCCTCTTACATCATCCATCTATTAGTGTTTTAATGGAGAGTATACGTTCATCAGAACTTATACATCCGTGTAACATCAGATGTCTACTTTTGGTGTGCACAGTTTGTGTAAGTATACTTCACCAGAACATTGAATGTTAATTAAAACTCATTTGAATCAATTCTATTGGATACATCATTCACAGCAGACAGGATGCAACGTAACACCAATAATCAAACTAAAACGATTCATCCCTGAACTCCTATTCCGTTTTCTTCAATCCTAGAATATTTGAATGGGCTATTCAATATTTCATTACACGATGCAGAATAATGATGCGAGAGCCTCCTAAACACGTGGATTCTGTATTAAACTGCAGATTTGATCATTTGCTCCATTGGATTCATCTCCCCATTATTGTTCTTCTTCCTCTCTTTTTAATTGTTGTTTCGGATGCAACTGATTGAGGCGATCAGAGCTCTGTAACGGACGCTGAGATATGCCTGGAGACACTTGTTAGCCATGTCTGGTTAATTAACCATAACAGCCCATTAAGAGTGTCGGCAGCGGAAAACAGAAGAGATGGAGAAAAAGACAGAAGAGAGAGAGAAAACAGAACGTTTGAGAATAGATGAGACAAAGGGAGAGAATAAATGGGGAACAAAGGGCATAGAAACGCCTGAGAAAGAGAGAAAATCACAATGGTACTTGTCTATGAAGGGCACTTTGAAGGGTCCTCTGGGGTGCAATATAGTGCTGCCTTTCAATGAGCTTCTAAGTGTGAGGTTCTAATAAAGTTGCACCCATCAAGGCCCTAACATGGGCTCTTTGCGATTGGAAGGCTCGTTGTCTTTAAATCTTAATCCTTTAATGTTCTGGCCGGGGCTAATGGGCTGTGGTCACTGTTCTGTTGTATGACTGAGGCCTAGTGTTTTGATTGCATTACTCAGCTGATCACTTAATATCTGGCATTAGTTGATTAATCTACCAATTAGTACGGGTGAGTTGAATTGGGATGGTTGTGATTCTCAGTGGTCTTATGTAATATAGTGAATGCAGCGCAGATGCCTTGTGATGCCCTAATGTGGTAATGCTGCTTCCTCGACTACACTCTGAGAGAGAGAGAGAGAGAGAGAGAGAGAGAGAGAGAGAGAGAGAGAGAGAGAGAGAGAGAGAGAGAGAGAGAGAGAGAGAGAGAGAGAGGAGAGAGAGAGAGAGAGAGAGAGAGAGAGAGAGAGAATAGAGAGAGAGGAGAGAGAGAGAGGAATGCCGAGACAAAGAGAGCGAGATGGAGACAGAAAACAGAGAGAGAGAGGAAGTGCCTTTTAAGATTGCAGTGAGTTGATCCTGAAGCAAAATAGAGTTGAGTGTGTGCCTGTGCGCACATGTGTTTGTGTGTGTGTACATCTGTTTGTGTGTGTGCCTGTGTGTCTGGGAAGAGAGTGAATGTATGATTAAGAAGAGGAAGCAGGGCAGGAATTACAGGATGAGTCGGGTAAGGGAGGCGCGTTTAATGCGCTGATTGCATATAACCCCAAGCATGTTTATCAAAACAGAATCTCTCCATTCGAGACAGCATAAAAATCCCTCCCTTACCCTGGCAACAGTTACTTAAAGAGTTGTGAATGAAACTCACTTTTTGTTGACTGACTGTACTCGCTGACACATATTGAAACGGAGCCAAAGCTTCAGAGAAAAGTGTTGCACCAAATAAACCCATTACACTGGGTTATCAATAGGTATGCCTTCATATAAATCAACACTCGTTGTTCTTCACTGTAGAATTAATAGAACTGGCAGTACTGTGGTATATTTACCTAATAAAGTGCATATTCAATGATGTCATTGCCAATCATTGAATTTTAATATTCATGATGACTAAGAATTCAGTTTTGAAGAGATTGCATCCCGTCGAGTCAAATATGGACACTTCAGGTTCACATATAACCCCTAAGGTAAGGAAACACCAGAATAATTACTTTCTGATTTCTGATGTACTCACAGCAAATTAAAATGTGAAGAATATTTTAATTAGCTGACGACCTCTCCTAGTGACCCTCAACAAAGTGGTGAACTTGACAACACATCGTACACTAGCAGTATGATTGGCATTTGTGTATAAATATTGAACACTGTTGACTGTTGATTGATTTTGAGCTGAATCATACGATTAATGTCCCTTTACAGTTACATAGAAATGAGCAACACTCAGCAGTAAGCCTTAGTTCCAAGGCAGTTAACGCACTCCTCCCCAGGTGCCGAAGACGTGGATGTCGATTAAGGCAGCCCCCCCCCTCCGCACCTCTCTGATTCAGAGGGATTGGGTTAAATGCGGAAGACACATTTCAGTTGAAGGCATCCAGTTGTACAACTGACTTAGGTATCCCCCCTTTCCCTTTCCCATGAGGAACTGGGACGAATGTGGATGACATCATCATTAGCTGAAAGGCGCTGAGGCAGAGATCAGAGGCCGAGGGGATTAGGGACCTTCTACATTAAGACGTTGCTTGGGCATTTGGCATGATTTAGCGTGGGCCTCCAAGACCCACTGGAGCTCCGCCACTGTTTAGAGAGAGAGAGTGTGTGTGTGTGTGTGTGTGTGTGTGTGTGTGTGTGTGTGTGTGTGTGTGTGTGTGTGTGTGTGTGTGTGTGTGTGTGTGTGTGTGTGTGTAGTTGGAGGGTCATGTGTGTGTGATCACCATGTGACAGCTCTTATTCCAACCCTAATTGGAGATGGAAACCGTATTGCCTAAACGCACAGTTGTATAGAGTGAAAAATGAATATTAAATTAAAAGTTGAATTCAATTCCTACAGATCAATTAATCTAAGTAGATTATGAAATGCTGGTCTGTTTTCTCGTTAAAGCAATAACACTGTTGCCAATTACGAGATTCAATTTAAGCCCGCAGAACTGAAGCATGAAATATGTGTGCTGAAATCATATTTGGATTATTAGGAGGGTAATGCAACCATGAACTCATGCAGTAAACTCACACAACCGCACACACACGCATGCACCCTCGAGCATGCATACACACACATGTAACCACACACGTGCGCAAACACACACACACACACAAGTGTCATTCTTTAACCCCAGTCCCATGAGATCAATCTCTGGGTATGTGCATAATTATTTATGAACACAGTGATTTGTTGCTGGTGTTGTCTTCTTTACTTTACTATTCACACTACATTATCATCACACTCTTAGAGGCAACTTGTTTACCGTCACACACTCTGAGGTATCCCATATTACCATCACAAATTCTGCTGTGTCCTATGGGGGTAGCACAATCAAAGGAGAGATACATGTGTACCCCATGGAGAACACACGCTCTCACACGCACAGTTTAGAATAGCAAAACAGGACCTCCGTTTCCTCTCGACGTCCTCATGGGGGCATTGTTGTAGAAATCTATCGCCGCATGGAGCTGGGGGAATTTTCTGACAGGAAGTAAAGTCTCTTGCTACCTGTACTAAGGCGGAATTTATTCAAAAGATTACTACTACCTATCAAGGGACTTTTTTTGACAGTGTATACATTCATTAATGTCGCCATGTGCTTTGATGGCAAACGCACAGATCGTGTATTAAAGAGAAAAAAAAATCAATACTGGAAGTCCCTGATCTCTCATCAGACATGAACGATCCTTTCAACCAATCCTGTCTAAGTGTTGTTGGAGGCTGAAGCATGTACACTCCCTTTCCATTGTTGGTGGAGTATCTGTTATACTGTGCTGTCACTTCCTTTTATAACGTAATACTGTGCAACTACTGCACTTTGATTGAATTGAGCCCATATTATGACATACTGAAGACCTACATGTCACTACTATCCCCCCACACACACTAAATCAGTCACCGCGACGACTAGCGAGAGCCCATTGCCATGTGTCATGATGACTTCATTTGATGTCACGGTCCCTTTCCTTCATGTCTCCAGTTCACTTCACTCAGCGCAGATAATGAGCCTTTGTTTTGATCAGGGGCCTGGTGAATGATATATCCTGTGTGATCTTGGTTAACCAGCCCTCTTGCTCTGCCTAGCACTCCGTCTCTGTACTGACATTTGCAGCAGCATCCATTAGTTATGCACTCGATCGGGTTCTGTGCTCCGTTACCTGCTCTCCGGGTCGCACTTTCAAACGCTATAATGTTATCCCGTTTGCCTCATTGCCTTTGCGGGTATGCTCTGGCAAGCACAAAAGCACCCACGGCCCCTCTGTGAATTCTTGAATTAGCGAATGGGCTGATCGCGGTTGTATTATTCAGCCCATGACGCGAGTATGGTGAATGTTTTATTCACAATATTTGTCAGATGGTCTTTCAACTGCGATACGTTTCACTGTGGATAATAGAAATGTTGTCTCTAGCATATGATATATTTATGATACAATATGACTTAACCATCCATTTTGGGGGGGTTTGTGCTGTACTCTTCTTTTCTCAAACTATTGTATTCTGTGGAGTGATAGGAGGACACAAACATATAAAACAGTAGTACTGTAGGTCAGAGGATGAGAAACTCATTTCAGAGTGATTTTTAAAATGCTTTAATTTGATTTAACCTTTATTTAACTAGGCAGGTCAGTTAAGAACACATTCTTATTAACCTCTTGAACCTCTGGGGGCAGTATTTCATTTTTGGATGAAAAACGTTCCCGTTTTAAACAAGATATTTTGTCACGAAAAGATGCTCGACTATGCATATAATTGACAGCTTTGGAAAGAAAACACTCTGACGTTTCCAAAACTGCAAAGATATTGTCTGTGAGTGCCACAGAACTAATGCTACAGGCGAAATTGAAATTTCATACAGGAAGTGAGCCAGATTTGAGGCGCTGTGTTCCAATGTCTCCTTATATGGCTGTGAATGCGCAAGGAATGAGCCTACACTTTCTGTCGTTTCCCCAAGGTGTTTGCAGCATTGTGACGTATTTGTAGGCATTTCATTGGAAAATTGACCATAAGAGACTACATTTACCAGGTGTCCGCTCGGTGTCCTCCGTCGAAACTATGGCGTAATCTCCAGGTGCGTGCATGTTTCCATTTTGAACAGATGAGAAACCAAACTGCCACGAGTGACTTATCATCGAATAGATATGTGAAAAACACCTTGAGGATTGATTCTAAACATCTAAACAACGTTTGCCATGTTTCTGTCGATATTATGGAGTTAATTTGGAAAAAAGTTTGCGTTGTAATGACTGAATTTTCAGGGTTTTTTCTTCTGCCAAACGTGATGAACAAAACGGAGCGATTTCTCCTACACAAATAATATTTTTGGAAAAACTGAACATTTGCTATCTGAGAGTCTCCTCATTGAAAACATCTGAAGTTCTTCAAAGGTAAATTATTTTATTTGAATGCTTTTCTTGTTTTTGTGAAAATGTTGCCTGCTGAATGCTATGCTAGCTATCAATACTCTTACACAAATGCTTGTGTAGCTATGGTTGAAAAGCATTTTTTGAAAATCTGAGATGACAGTGTTGTTAACAAAAGGCTAAGCTTGTGAGCCAATACATTTATTTAATTTCATTTGCGATTTTCATGAATAGTTAACATTGCGTTATGGTAATGAGCTTGAGGCTACAATTACGCTTCCGGATACGGGATTGCTCGTCGCAACAGGTTAACAATGACGGCCTAGCCGGGCCAAACCCTAACCCAGATTACGCTGGGCCAATTGTGTGCTGCCCTATGGAACTCCCAATCTCAGCCTGTTGTGATACAGCCTAGAATCTAAACAGGGTCTGTGGTGACACCTCTTACCACTGAAATGCAGTGCCTTATATCACTGCGCCACTCGGGAGACCTGATTGCAGAGTGTCTATGTGTATCCCAGAAAATAAACTCAACAAAAAAAGAAACGTCCTCTCACTGTCAACTGTGTACATTTTCAGCAAACTTAACATGTGTAAATATTTGTATGAATATAACATGATTCAACAACTGAGATATAAACTGAACAAGCTCCACAGACATGTGACAAACAGAAATGTAATAATGTGCCTCTGAACAAAGGGGAGGTCAAAATCAAAAGTAACAGTCAGTATCTGGTGTGGCCACCAGCTGCATTATGTACTTCGGTGCTTCTCCTCCTCATGGACTGCACCAGATTTGCCAGTTCTTGCTGTGAGATGTTACCCCACTCTTCCACCTGCAAGTTCCCGGACATTTCTGGGGGAATGGCCCTTCCTCTCACCTTCCGATCCAACAGCTCCCAGACGTGCTCAAAAGGATTGAGATTCGGGTTCTTGCACAGAACGAGCAGTATGGCTGGTGGCATTGTCATGCTGGAGGGTCATGTCAGGATGCACCTGCAGGAAGGGTACCACATGAGGGAGGAGGATGTCTTCCCTGTAACGCACAGCATTGAGATTGCCTGCAATGACAACAAGCTCAGTCCGTTGATGCTGACACACCGCCCCTGACCATGACGGACCCTCCACATCCAAATCAATCCCACCCCAGGGTACAGGCCTTGGTGTAACGCTCATTCCTTTGACGATAAACGCGAATCCGACAATCACCCATGGTGGGACACAACCACGACTGGTCAGTGAAGAGCACTTTTAGCCAGTCCTGTCTGGTCCAGTGACGGTGTGTTTGTGCCCATAGGCGACGTTGTTGCCGGTGTTGTCTGGTGAGGACCTGCCTTACAACAGGCCTACAAGCCCTCAGTCCAGCCTCTCTCAGCCTATTGCATACAGTCTGAGCACTGATGGAGGGATTGTGTGTTCCTGGTGTAACTCGGGCAGTTGTTGTTGCCATCCTGCACCTGTCACGAAGGTGTGATGTTCGGATGTACCAATCCTGTGCAGGTGATGTTACATGTGGTCTGCCACTGTGTGGAGAATCAGCTGTCCATCCTGTCTCCCTGTAGCGCTGTCTTAGGCGTCTCACAGTACGAACATTGCAATTTATTGCCCTGGCCACATCTGCAGTCCTCATGCCTCCTTGCAGCATGCCTAAGGCACGTTCTCGCAGATGAGCAGGGACCCTGGGCATCTTTCTTTTGGTGTTTTTCAGAGTCAGTAGAAAGGCCTCTTTAGTGTCCTAAGTTTTCACAACTGTGACCTTAATTGCCTACCTTCTGTGAGCTGTTAGTGTCTTAACGAACGTTCCACAGGTGTATGTTCATTAATTGTTTATGATTCATTGAACAAGCATGGGAAACAGTGTTTAAACCCTTTACAAGGAAAATCTGTGAAGTTATTTCGATTTTTACGAATGATCTTTGAAAGACTGGGTCCTGTAAAAGGGACATTTCTTTTTATGCTGAGTTTAGCTGTGCAGTTTCAATACTGCTTTAAAGTTGAATGGAAAACTACAATAGACACCTACAGTCGTGGCCAAAAGTTTTGACAACGACACAAATATTAATTTTCACAAAGTCTGCTGCCTCAGTTTGTATGATGGTAATTTGCATATACTCCAGAATGTTATGAAGAGTGATCAGATGAATTGCAAAGTCCCTCTTTGCCATGCAAATGAAATGAATCCCCCAAAAACATTTCCATTGCATTTCAGCCCTGCCAAAAAAGGACCAGCTGACATCATGTCAGTTTTTCTCTTGTTAACACAGGTGTGAGTGTTGACGAGGACAAGGCTGGAGATCACTCTGTCATGCTGATTGAGTTCGAATAACAGACTGGAAGCTTCAAAAGGAGGGTGCCGTCATTATTGATTCGCACAAAAAGGGCTTAACAAGCAAGGATATTGCTGCCAGTAAGATTGCACCTAAATCAACCATTCATCAGATCATCAAGAACAACAAGGAGAGCGGTTCAATTGTTGTGAAGAAGGCTTCAGGGCGCTCAAGAAAGTCCAACAAGCACCAGGACCGTCTACTAAAGTTGATTCAGCTGCGGGATCGGGGCACCACCAGTACAGAGCTTGCTCAGGAATGGCAGCAGGCACGTGTGAGTACATCTGCACGCACAGTGAGGCGAAGACTTTTGGAGGATGGCCTGGTGTCAAGAAGGGCAGCAAAGAAGCCACTTCTCTCCTGCTGAGGACTGGGGTAAAGTCATTTTCTCTGATGAATCCCCTTTCCGATTGTTTGGGGCATCCAGAAAAAAAGGTTGTCCGGAGAAGACAAGGTGAGCGCTACCATCAGTCCTGTGTCATGCCAACAGTAAAGCATCCTGAGACCATTCATGTGTGGGGTTGCTTCTCAGCCAAGGGAGTGGGCTCACTCACAATTTTGCCTATGAACACAGCCATGAATAAAGAATGGTACCAACACATCCTCCAATAGCAACTTCTCCCAACCATCCAGGAACAATTTGGTGACAAACAATGCATTTACCAGGATGATGGAGCACCTTGCCATAAGGCAAAGGTGATAACTAAGTGGCTCGGGGAACAAAACCTCAATATTTTGGGTCCATGGCCAGGAAACTCCCCAGACCTTAATCACAGTGAGAACTTGTGGTCAATTCTCAAGAGGTAGGAGGACAAACAAAAACCCACAAATTCTGACAAACTCCAAGCATGGATTATGGAAGAATGGGCTGCCATCAGTCAGGATGTGGCCCAGAGGTTAATTGACAGCATACACTGTAATTATTGACTCTGCATCAACTTCATGTAATTGTCAATAAAAGCCTTTGACACTTATGAAATGCTTGTAATTATACTTCAGTATTCCATAGTAACATCTGACAAAAATATCGAAAGACACTGAAGCAGCACACTTTGTAGAAATTAATATTTCTGTCATTCTCAAAACTGTTGGCCACGACTGTACAATATTCAACACAAATAATTTTTTGTTATGCAAAGAAGTGTATGTGTCTCCAGACCTACTCAGGAGCAAAAACTATTGAGACACAGTGACGCAAAGCAAGAGGAGATGAAGAAGCACTGGATTGAAAAGTAGTTCAATTATTTTGGGTGAATGGGTGTTAATGAGATGTTAAAGACTTAACTATATGAATTGTGTGATCAATTAAACATATGGAGTTGAGATTTGCACCTTTGATCATCTCCACAGAGGGAGCCATTTTAGGAGTCGAATGTTGACTGTTCAAACCAACAACTACTTTAGGCGTGTTGTGGTATTTAGCTGTTTTATTGCAGTACTTGTGTTATAAAAGTATTTTAACAAATTAGCGAGAGGCGGAACAAGTACCCAATTGTCATACTTGAGTAAAAGTAAAGATACCTTAATTGAAAATGACTCAAGTAAAAGTGAAAGTCACTCAGTAAAAAAGTACTTGAGTAAAAGTCAATAATGATTTGGTTTTAAATATGCTTAAGTATCAAAAGTAAATGTAATTGCTAAAATATATTTAAGTATCAAAAGAAAAAGAAAACCTATAAATCATTTCAAAATCCTTATATTAAGCAAACCAGACAGCACCATTTTTCTTTTTTACATTTTATTTACGGATACAGGGGCACACTCCAGCACTAATAATTTGTAAAGGAAATGTGTGTTTAGTGAGTCCGCCAGATCGGAGGCAGTAGGGATGACCAGGGATGTCCTCTTGATCAGTGTGTGAATTGGACTGATTGGGGTTTTACAAAAAAGAATAACAACTAAGATTGCTTTTCAACATCACATGCCCATAGTCGTATTCCCATACTGGTGTACAATATTAATTTGAGAAGAAATTTAAAGCCTGTAGTGTATCGGAGGTTTAAAAAGGCTTTGCCATTTCAGACTTGATCTTCCCAATCACAGGCACCTGCAGTTATATGACGCAATAGCAGTCAATCAAAGCATATTAATATCCCATAACAACACAGTTCATGACCACTTTAAATGCGTACGTCTCCCTCTTTCATTTAAATGTACCGTTAACGTTCAAAGATGGCGCAGGATGTCTCTGTGAACCTATGCCCATCTCATTATGGTAATAAAGGTCTATGGGGAGATCGTCCTACCTGGGAGAGCAGGAGGCAAGGCTATAGGGGGTTAGCTATAAGATTGGAATACTCTGAAGATGAAGGGATAGGATCTCGGAGCTGAAGAGAACAGCATGGACCCGGTGTTGCTGTGCGTTCTCTCTGTAATAACGGGATGAGTGCCATATAAAACCACACGTTTGAGGTCATGCAATGCCAGCCTATATGTTTATTTAGTTGTCAGTACAGCATGCATCACAAAACAAATCAACTGTAGAGTTTAAAACGTGCAATATCTCTGACATAGATGTCAATCCATTAAGAGATTGACCATCATAAGAGGAGTGTTTGATCCGCTGCGTCACATTTTTTTTTCACTAAGGGACCTGGACTATTCTTTTTGGAAATGTGTTTCGAAAATGTGTCTTTATTTCAGTATATCATATCAAGGGCAACACAAAAAAAGGTGCTATCTATAACCTAAAAGGGCTGATCGGCTGTCCCCATAGGAGAACCCTTTGAAGAACCCTTATTGGTTCCAGGTTAAACCCCTTTGGGTTCCATGTAGAACCCTTTCCACAGAGGATTCTACATGGTACCCAAAAGGGTTCAACCTGAATTCAAAAAGGGCTCTACCTGGAACCAAAAAGGGTTCTCTGATGGGGACAGCCGAAGAACCCTTTTGGAACCGCTAAAATTAGAAATCAAGAAGGATGTTTTGACGCATGTTCAGTATTCTCCTGGTCGTGTCTTCTCCCCTCCGTTTGAAACCCTAATGCCTTTATGCAATTATAGGAGATGTCTCTAATACATGTGTCAACATGTTTCATTAAGTCAGTCCTGACTTCAATCTCTCTCTCTCGCTTTCTCTCTCTCTCTCGCTCACCAAAGAGATTAGCTTTCCTTGTATTTACTAAAACGCAGAAATATTATATTCCTCAGGACGGTAGGAGGGGTGATTATTTCTGTACATTACATTATAGGCCGCCAGCTAGACTTTCTAAAAAAGGACAATTAAATATGCACACAGGAAAATTACATATTCAGCTTCCAATTTTATCTTGGGTCTTCGTTCAACTGCTTCAGAGCACATTATGGAATGGATTGTGGTGTTGAAACAGAGTTGAACTCTTTAGTATCTGAATCGGCACCCACTGACTGCACGTTGGAGACAATCCAAGCTCTATGGCTGTGTCCCAAATGGCACCCTCTAAAGCCATGCAGAACTAGTGCACCTTATAAGGAACAGGGTGCCATTTGGGACTACTTTTATATATAGAGACGTTCCAATCATAGCAGGGAAATGTGAACGAATTCACTTTAATCATACAAAGCAGTCTTTGATGTAAGCCGCACTGTGCGGAAGGCAGTTGATGTGTTGGTCCTGAGAGGGTTAGTGAAGAGATTTCATTGTTGTTTCATAAGTATGTTTCCTATGTGGAGCTGAGTGGAAATGTATGGCCCTTATATATCCAAATCTGATTAGAGTACATGTGGTTTGGCCCAATGGATCTCTCATGACATTCCAAGAGCGCGAGGCCGTGTGAGTGGGATGACATCACCACATTGCTCATTGCCATTCCGGTCTTGTTTACAACCATCCCCCGATGGGTCTCCCTCCCTCCACCCCTCCCTCCCTCCACATCATATCTGTGTCTTCATCACTTCCTCCCCGATGTCTAATCCCTCCCTTTAGTGTGTGCAGAGGAGAAGCGAGAGAGACAGGAGCACACGATGAGCAAATCTGACGTTAACGGCAATTCTCACCCATATTTGATCAGGCTACTCGAGGCCCTCTGTAATTACATGCCTTCGGCTGTACTGATAATAGCCAGAGAAGTGCCTTTGGCCAAGCAATACCCAGCCATGCCCTCACATACATGCAGACGCGCACACACACAGTTGCACACACACACACATACACCCTTCCCCACACACAACCTCCTCCTCCTTTCTATACCCTTCCTCCATCCCTCCCTCCATCCTCCTCCTCCTCCCTCTGCACCGGCAGTGACCTTAATTACAGGATGTAAAAACCTGACCTGGATCCAATTTCCAGCCGTAGACCAGGCTGCCCCCAGGATTAATGCCTCGGGGGCCAAATTAAATTAAAGGCCACTTCTAAATACGATTTTTTTTTTTAAATATAAAGAAAGAGACGATGAAAAACAATAGGATAGATTGTAGAAAATTGGAGCCAAGACAACATTGGGGGTACGTAGGTTCAACCAATTACGGAGGGAGGCGAAAGGGCGAGACCCGTGGTGTATAACATGGAGGATTGGCTGAAATAGAGTGGAGGGGGTTTGGCAACCTGTTGTAGACGATCTCTATTCATCCAATGTGGAATTCTGTCTTGACATGTCACTTTGTGTAGTAATTTCTTCAACTTGTCATTGGGTTGATCCATCCGTGTATTTAAAGTACCTAGTGAGAATGGAAGCATTATATTTGAATGATAATCTTCATCAAACGAGTATGGGATGTTTGAATTATTATACAGTAGGCATGCCTTTTCACATTTTTTTGAGCTGGAATTAAATTGCCAGACAGAGCAAATGTGAGAAGCTTTGTTGAGGTTGAACTATCATTTCAGGGTCATGAGAGAAAACCACCTGCCTATAACCACCTGTCTAACACTTCTATTTGCATGAGTGTGAAAGTGAGCGTGTGTCCATGTTTAGAACCGAACGTGACTGTCAACGTGTGTAACTGCGTGCCAGCGCGTCTATGCCCTGACAGGCGACGTGGGAGTTTCGAATGAGTATGATCTGCTCTGTCAATTTCCCTAAGTGAGGCTGCCAATAATGAGTCGTGACCTGCCTGAAAATACACACACGCACACGCACGCCCAGGCACATGTGCGCACACACACACACACACACACACACACACACACACACACACACACACACACACACACACACACACACACACACACACACACACACACACACACACACACACACACACACACACACGCACAGACTTGCAACCACACAAAACACACACACGACAGGCCGCAGATCAATCTGGGGGACAAGCAATACACCCCTCCCCTCTGCCACCAAGGCGACTGTTGTCAATCATCACCATCACTATCTATTATCCTCATCACACATCAGATTAAATCTCAGCACCGGACTTCATTATGGACTTTAACTAGGGCGACACATATATATGGTTTACTTAGGCCCTGGAACTGCTGAAGGTCATGTGGTCAGTAAAACAAAACAAATTTCCCTTAGTATACCATAATGTATGAAGAAAATATCCAACTTTGATGTAATACAGGAAGAAGGTGAGCAGGTAAGACCACTCTTATAGGCTACTTTCAGTCATAGGGACTGTTCAGCATATAGTGTATTGTTCTCTCCATCACCATGGTGTTATTATGGGCTGTATTATGGGGTGTGTGTGGATGGGGGACTGTAGATTCCCTCCATTTGGGCATGTGCAGCATCAGGGGATTTTATTCAACTGGAGGTTGTTTAGTCAACCAGATCTTACGTCTCTGCTGCAACTTCCAGGGCTCCTGACCTGACAGGCCCCTCTATGGCCAGCCTACGGCCCAGAGAGGAGGCACCTAGTGGGGTTAACACTACTATGAAGTGTCCTTAGGCTCTCTTGAGACACCTGAAGTCATACATTGTGTGTTTAGATAAGAGTTTTCATCTACGCTGCGTCGTCGTCTTTGAATTCATTTCATTTCATTCATTTCAGACTATTGAATGTTTTAGTTTGCCTGGAAAACCTGGGGTCTATCGTAAATTGTTTTCTCTTGCAAGTCCAGTCTATCTACAATTCAAATAGTTTAAAGTGGAAGGATGCTATCAAAGTTGAAACGTTTACTTATCCCACAACACAATGTTTTATTTTCTGGTACATTTCTCATCAATTTAATTTTGGAAGCAGCACTTCTCTTTTATTTTTTTGTCTGTGTTTAAGCATTCTGTTTGGAGTTGATCATGTACGATTAACCCGCAGTGACAATCTAAGTGGTGTCTGTTTTTCTCTCTGGCTTCAAGCCTCAACAGATGACAGGTGCGTCAACGGATTCACAAACATAGCTCTAAGCATACATGGGCACATGTGTGCAGAGCTTTTTTGGGGGGGGTCAGGTGCTCAAGAGAGTGGCTATCTCAGATGGTACTGAATGATTATGTAAATCTGCTAGCTAGTTGTTTATTAGCAATGCTGTCGAAAACATACGTGTTTTTACTTGATTTTAATTTGTTCTGCTGCTGACACCTGCCTCTTACTAACGGTCGACTTTCCCCCTTCAATGTCCCCGAACAGTAAGAGACGAACATGATATACAACTAAAACAGTGGAGGCTGGTGGGATGATATATAGGAGGGCGGACTCATTATAATAGCTGGGATGGGATAAATGGAACAGACTCAAACATGAACTAAAAAGTAGCCAACAAGCTACCTACCAGTATTCAAACTCTCCACCCGGCGCTACACTGCATGCAGCAGTCAGGCGCACGTTTACGGTGGCAGGGTGGAGGGGGGATTTTCCGTGATCTAGTTTGATGTGCAATTTGTTACATTTAAAAGTATAACACTGAAAATAGTTCATAACATTTTTAAAATTCAACCGCGAGGGAATGTTTTTAAAGGAGGGCAAAAGGGCGAATGCTCTGGCACTTGTTGAGCCCTGTCTGTGCACGTGTCTGCATGTGTGTGTTTGTGCGCACATGTGTATGTATGCACAACAAGTGTGTGCTATGTAAAATGACTGATGAAAAACCTTTGGACATATCAGGGAACCATTATTTCAAATCACAATCGGTGGAGCCGGCACTGAGTCTATTCTACACTGAACCATGCATGAGAGCACCAGCTGTTCCGGATAACTGTGTAATCTCGCTCTCCATAGCCGATGTGAGTAAGACCTTTAAACAGGTTAACATTCACAAGGCCACAGGGCCAGATGGATTAGCAGGATGCTTACTCAGAGCATGCTCGGAACAACTGTCAAGTGTCTTCAGGACAATGCCTCTTCCCCCGCACGAGGCTGAAAAGATTTGGCATTGGCACTCAGATCCTCAAAATGTTTGACTGCTGTACCAGAGAACATATTGACTGGCTGCAAGGGCGGATTAGCCACCTGGAAATTCTGGCAAATGCCATAAGGGCCATCTTTTATTTGAGCGGGCTGGTCAAAATGTATATCAATACATTTTATAAAACAAAAATGACACAGCTGGCAGCCCATGAGCCTGTTTTTCTATGATTTGTGCCCAATTTCTCTTGTTGAAAAAAATCTATATTGAGCATTTGGCTGAGCAGTGGGCATCGGTCACCCCCCCCCCCTGCTGTGATTCTGTGTCAGTCACTCAGTAAGAACAGAAGATCATGGATCATAAAAGAAGGGAAGGGTGGTGCTGACAAAGTAACCAAAAAGGTATCTCCACCGACGCTGCTAAATCTCTGAAATTAACCAACTTATTTGCCAAACGTTTGAGTGCTGTGTCTGTGAGAAATGACAGACCAGCTGTTGCTGCAGCAGAGAACAATGGTGCAGTCGATGTGGGAAGAAAACATATACTGTATTCATGTATTGTATGAAATAGAAGGCTAGTTAGGGTATGCGGGATTCAGGGGAACATTTATTCACCAGTCTACCTGTGATTGGCTTTTATAACACATAGGTAAGGGAATAGCCATCTACTAGACATGTAAATAGTCCTTTTTATTCAACGTCCCTATGGATTACAATAAAACATTGACTGTGAATGCATAGATGCTGAATAATCCTAATTAAATCAGTTAAGGTGACGTTGGGTGCTGTCTGTGTATTCTAATTGTTCTATAAATGTTTAGGCTATTTGCTTTGTTTTCTGAACCTCATTGATTATGTTTCCACGCACACTAATAATTTAACATGAAAACGGATTATGGCAGTCGGCAGAGTATGGAAAAAGTCACGGTAACACCTTACTCTGCTGACCTTAGTCGGCGTAAGGTCAAAATCAAATGATTAGAATTATTAGGACATGTAAACGGCTTAAATCAGCGCTCCAGCTGTGTATTTGATCGGCGCATGTGCCAGCACCAGTAACGCAAGGCTCCCTCTTGCGCCCGAGTGGCGTGAATAGTTTTCACATACAAACGTTATACGTCTGTACTCAGAATCAAATAGTCTTCACATAAATAACATGGTCACTGTGCTAGAATGCTTATTTTGTTCTGCATTAACAAAAGTCCCATCAGGTAGCCTGATTTCAAGATGTGTCCATGGAAACAGAATTGTTCGGGAAATCATTCTTCGTGCAAAGCATGCTAAATGTTTTAAGGAACTAACTATTGTAGTAATCTGACTATACATAATAATCATGTCATTGTGTACATGTAACCATGCTCAGTGTCTCTTCAGCCAGCGAGGCAACCCGGCACAGCCAGAAGAGGACTGGCCACCCCTCATAGCATGCTTCCACTATGTTCCTTCCTAGGTTTTGGCCTTTCTAGGGAGTTTTTCCTAGCCACCATGCTTCTCCACCTGCATTGCTTTCTGTTTGGGGTTTTAGGCTGGGTTTCTGTAAGGCACTTTGAGAAATCAGCTGATGTAAGAAGGGCTATAAATAAATGTGCTTTGATTTATGGGGTTTTGAACTGTAGCAGAGAGAATGTGATGGGTATCTGCCCTCTCATTGGCTAGTATGGTCGCAACTGATCTCAACTCCTCCCGACTACCCTATCTTTGAGGATATTTATTTCCATGGTTTGACTGCTCACTCAACTTGTCAATATAATAGATCACATTTGACTGTAGTGACTAGGAACTCTGGTGTCAGATTACATATTCACCACCATTGGGGACTGGGAAAGTCCTGACGAAAATATAATTTGCTCATCTGAGGGCCCGTCACTGCTTGGCGAAAGGAAACAAAAGCACAACCACACAAACTAATCCCGTAAATCTATGACAAACACAGATAGATGATTCTATATCTAATTCAGTAGAAGAACAGTCGAGGCGCACAACTTTTTAGGGGGTGCATGTTGGGGGTGCATTTTTGGGGGTGCATGTTGGGGGTGCATGTTAGTGACAGGATCGAAAAAGGCAAAGGTATAACTATAAAATACAAACGGTAGGCTATATGTAGCCTATTATAATATGTATAAAAAAATAATTTTAGATATCCCCCCCTACACCCGCGACCCCTCAAAACCTTGTGACCCCCACTTTAAGAACCACTGATCTTTTAGGCATTTATTCTGTGATTTTCTTCTTTGTCTAGCACATATGTGTTTATTCATTCACAACTAGGATGTTGCTGGGCCCAGTACAGGCAGTACGGTTCCCTCATCTTCTGGTCCCAGTGATGATAGCCATAGCGCAGACAGCTCATCTGCTGCAGCAGAGTCAAGTGCAGCAGAGAAGACAACACACACACACACACACACACACACACAGTCAATACTGCTGTTACTATTTACTTTATTGCACATCCCAGCATATTCTGTACTATTCATAGTACATTCTGAGTGCTATGTATATTACTATTACGCTTCCTACTTCTTTTTAAAATATTATTCTATTTTTTTGGTTGTATTTAAAAAAAAATACAGTATGTGTATTTGTCACATCCTGATCTGTTTCACCGGTCTTGTGCTTGTCTTCAACCCTCTCCAGGTGTTGCCCATTTTCCCCATTTTCTCCCGTGTATTTATACCTGTGTTCTCTGTTTGTCTGTTGTCAGTTCGTCTTGTCATGTTCTTTCATACTCCTGTTCTCTTTAGTCCCTGTTTTCAAGTTCTTTCAGTTTTGACCATTCTGCCAAACCTGACCCTGAGCCTACCTGCTGTTCCTTTTGAAAGTGCCCTGGATTACCGACCTCTGCCTGTGCCCTTGACCTGTCATTTGCCTGCCCCCTGCTTTGTAAATACACTTCTGTGATTCGAACTGTCCACATCTGGGTCTTATCCTGAGTTCTGATAATATTGCACTTGAGGAGAGCTTGTGAGTAAGCATTTCCCTGCAACATTTACATCCTGTATTCTGGGCATGTGACCAATAAACTTTTATTTGATGACAGTCAGGCACTAATTTGCTAAATAACTGTACGTAGTTAGGCTTTTTTTTTGTCATTTAGTAGACACTTATCCAGAGCGACTTACAGGAGTAATTAGGGTTAAGTGCCTTGCCAAATGATTTTTCAGCTAGTTGGCTCAGGGATTTGAACCAGCAACCTTTCAGTTACTGTCACAATCCTCTTAACCACTAGGCTACCTGCCACCCATAAGGTATTGAGGTGTTATGAGCAAATGGCAACCCATTAGGCTTTTATTCTGTATTCTTTCTTATTTTAGGAACCAAATACTGTATGACACCACTATCATTAGATCAGTGTTAATGTGTATTATTATTGGGGCTAGGTTTAGTGTCAGTGTGACTGCATGGGAAGCGTGTGTCTCAGTGTGGTGGTGGAGCAGTAACAGACCTGGGGGACAGGGAGATAGAGCAACACGATCTTACGGTTTGACAGGGTTTTACTTCAGTATTCACCGTTTGTCCAGGGGGAGGGATAGAAGTCACATTGTAACAGTTAAGTTTAAGTATTAAAAATAATCCTTGAGTGTATGCTGGGGGGTCTACTTGGCTAACATATGGAATTGTTTTAAGATGGTCATACCAAGGATAATTTTGCTATTTGTAATTTCTATTTTAGGACTGCTTACTGTATCAAAAAAAATATTAATATAATCTTCCATTAAAAAAATTAAACTGGTACCCGGCTACCTTCAGACTAGTCTTGTGAGGCATGTGAGCATCCTGCAGCATTTACATCCTGTATAATGTAACACATCAACTCTGATTTGATGACAGCCAGGCACTAATTTGCTAAATGAGTAGTTAAGCTTCTATAAGGTATTGTGAGCCAATGGCAACCTATTAGGCATTTATTCAGTGTTTTTTCTTCTATATCTATTAAATGTGTTTATTAATTCACAACTAGAATGTTGCTGGGCTTAGTACTGCCAACATTGTCCCGTGGTCTTCTGGTACCAGTGCCATGAGAAAGGATGCGGGGCTTAGCAGGGACAGCACAGGGACGAGTGCAGTGGAGGTAGGACGAAAACAGAGAGTGAGAGAGACACGCAGAGATACTGCCAGTTCCTTAATATGTGTTCGTAATTAACACTAGAGTGTGTAGTGTGTGCGCTGTGATGCGATGTGATGTTGGCTGTTGTGGCTAAAATGCCAGGCCTAAATGTTTATCCCAGTCCGCCCATGACTGCCTGCATCCCCGCTTGGTATGGCAACTGTTTGGCATCCGACCACAAGGGGTCTACACCTGTTGTTTACGAAGCATGTGACCAAATAACATTTGATTTGATCTTTCATAAATTATCTCCAAGTATCATCAAGGACATCAGATAATCTAGATCCTCTCTCAGGGATTGGTTAATCTGACTCCCGGTACGTGTTCATCCTCTGGGGCCCTCATATTCCACTGGACCTCAAAGCCATTTCCACTGCTTTTTTAACTTCTTGAGTGTAGGGGGCAGGATTTTTGTTTTTGGCTAAAAAACATACCCATTTGAAACGGCCTATTTCTCAGGCCCAGAAACTAGAATATGCATATACTTGTCAGATGAGGATAGGACACACTCTAAAGTTTCCAAAACTGTCAAAACATTGTCTGTGAGTATAACAGAACTGATATTGCAGGCGAAAACCTGAGGAAAATCCAACCAGGAAGTGGCTTTTATTTTGAAAGCTCCATGTTCCATAGTCTGCCTTCGCTACATTTAAAGGGATATCAACCCGATTCCTTATCCTATTCCTCCCTCAAGGTGTCAACAGTCTTTAGACATAGTTTCAGGCTTTTATTTTGAAAATGAGCGAGAAAGATAACATCGCGTCAGTGGATAGCTGGGTGTTCGCATGAGTTTTGCTTGCGCAACAGAGTGGGGCAGCCATTGTCTCTCCCTCTCCTATTGAAAAGCAACAGTCCCGGTTGATACATTATCGATTATATATTTTAAAAGCAACCTGAGGATTGATTATGAAAAACAATTGACATGTTTCTGTGGACATTACGGATACAATTTGGAATTTACGTCTGCGATGTCGTGACCGCTTGAGCCTGTGGATTTCTGAACATAACGTGCCAAACAAACGGAGGTACTTTGGATATAAAAATAATCTTTATGGAACAAAAGGAACATTTATTGTGTAACTGGGAGTCACGTGAGTGAAAACATCTGAAGTTCATCAAAGGTAAGCGATTTAATCTATTGCTTTTCTGACTTTCGTGACCAATCTACTTGGCTGCTAGGTGTTTGTAATATTTTGTCTACTAAGAGAGATGTTCTTATATAAACGCTTGTTATGCTTTCGCTGAAAAGCTGTATTGAAATCTGACACGCCAGGTGGATTAACAACAAGCTAAGCTGTGTTTGGCTATATTGCACTTGTGGTTTCATGAAAATTAAATATGTTTGGTAATGTTGTTGAAGAAAATGATCCAGCTAAAGGGATGGGTGTGTCCAGAGTTAGCATTCTTTCCCTCAGGGGCTGATTTAGTCCCGGGACACTTTAATTATCAGGAAGAACAGAAAACCAACAGGCTCTGGACCTCATAGGGTAAGAGTTGAATACACCTGCTCTGGGGACTAAGAGAAAAACTCTAATCACGTACTGGGTTCAACAACCGCCGTTTGAAGTTGCTTGCAATCCAAATCCGAGGAGCTGGGAAAATGGGTGATTCAAGCCTATTAGGGTTCTATATTGTTTCATTAGGCCCTTGCTTTTTTTGATGAAGTAGCCATTAATTGGTTTGTTAAAGTAAGGAATCCCTCAGGCTCAGAATTACATAAGCGCTTTCGGAGTTCATAGGGGTCCATAGTGAATGAATGGGTTAGGAACCAAATCATTTTGGTATATACTGTGGCCTGCAATTGAAGAGTCAGGCTTTAAAAATTAGAACTAGGGACCTGGTATTATAATTTCCACACGTGAAAAAGGCCATCAGCCTCATTATAAAGAACATAGTTAAAGATTAGCACATTTGATTGAACTAAAAGATTATATTTGTTTTAGAAATAAAAAAATATACACCTCAATTTTACATACCATTGAACACACTCCATGTATTCTCCTTTTGGCAGATTGCTCTATATTTGCTGGCTATTTTGACAGAATACTTGCAAACTTTGAACTGCGAAGAACATTTAATAATACATGAACAGTGGTTTGGTTAGATATAAGGCCTATTTCACATTATTATTATTATTATTATTATTATTATTATTAGAGTCTCTGACATTGAATCAACCAGGCCTAAGTTTGATATTCTTATAAAACGTGGAACACTACATTTGTCATGACGCTACGCAACCAAATACTGTATGATACAATATGTACTGCTACACCACTATAATTAGATCCGTGTTAATATGTATTATTATTGGGGCAAGATTTAGTGTTGGTATTGGAGGCCTGTGCCACGGTGTGAAGGCATGGGGAGCGTGTGTCTCAGTATGGTGGCGAAGCAGTGACAGGCCTGGAGGGTTGTCACATTTCGACAGGTTAAGTTTAAGCATTAAATCCGAATGGTTGAGGTAAGGTTTGGGATAGGGTTATAACAGAAATAACTTGGTTAACTTTAGGTCATTCATTCCGAGTGATTAAGGTAAGGGTTAAGGTTTGGGATAAGGGTTAAAACAAGTAAACAAAACAAAAAATTGCACCTAGCTCTGGGATTGAACACTCAACCCTTAGAGCTTACGCCTCTATCCACAACAACCTAACAAGACGACTTGATGGTAATAGCTCTCACCGTTGCCCCTAATGGCCGGTTTCAAAAGCATTTCCTGTTGTCCTGGGGATCCGGACAAATGTTGAATATCGCCTTGGATCTCAAGTTACCTTGGTGGATAGAGATCAGCCTATCGAGGCATAGGCTTTGCCCTTCATCTCTAGGAAGGACAAGTTTTGTGAAGGAGCGAGGAATTGATTTTCCTCGCTTGGCTCTGCAGACTGGAATGGTCGGGGGTGGTGGTGAAAAGCACCTGCACTCTGATCCACCAACCAGCACAGTCGGTCGTGACCTTGGGAAAATAGTTTTGCGATATTGAGCATCAAAGTTCACAACCCAGATCTCAGAACTGTTTTGAGTGAATTTTTTATTTCACAACCCATTAAGGTCTTTACCTTAAAGATAACTAACTGGAAAAAATCCTGAGACTTTTGCAAATCCATTTTTTTAGGGGGATGCAATCACAGACAGAACCTTGTGGCTTTAAAGTGTCAATCTGGGTGTCCTATCTGAAACTTCTGAATTGACATGTTCCATTTTTAAGAAAACTGTAGCTATTTCAATACATAGATGATAGAATAACACAATTTTACCAAGATAGAGTCAGAAGACATCGCCAAGTACATGATGTATACAAAACATTAACACCACCTGCTCTTTCCTTGACATAGACTGACCAGGTGAATCCAGGTGAAAGCTATGATCTCTTATTGTTAACTCCACTTCAGTCAGTGTAGATGAAGGGGAGGAGACGGGTTAAAGAAGGATTTTTAAGCATTGAGACATGGATCGTGTGTGTGTGCCATTCAGAGGGTGAATGGGCAAGACAAAATATTTAAGTGCCTTTGAACGGGATATGAGTCTAAGGGCCAGGCGCACCGGTTTGTGTCAAGAACTGCAACGCTGCTGGTTTTTCACGTTTCCTGTGTGTATCAAGAATGGTCCACCACCCAAAGGGGGGGGTGCAACTGAATATTAGGATGGTGTTCCTAATGTTTGTTATACTCAGTGTATTTTTTTAGAAATGTATTGTATTATGATCATCAGACAAATTACTATCGTCATTTACTGTAGTTCCTGCAGTGGAATGACCAAAGTGCCCTCTAGTGGTCTCATGGATGGAATGTTATTCATAATTAATACACTTTTCTTTATTTTTTTGCTGAAAATCTGGTGTTTCTATGTCCAACAGTTTTGTTATATTTCAGTCTTCTGTGATGTATATAAAGTGTAATATTGGGATGCTATTCAACATGGAATACATTTCAACTCTATATCTGACATGGTACATGGGTCTTCTTTTTTAAAGCCCATAACCATGTGTGGGAGGTGTATACTTTTGTTTCGAAGTAGATTTGTTTGTGACTACCAAGAAACACTCTTGGTGTGACCCTGATTTAGCCCACTGCAGGGAAAGTGCCATTATTGCTGGAAAGCCTAGACCATACTTTGAGAGAGATGGGAAAAGACGTGTTCTGATTGGTCCATCTATATTTGTTCAGGCTTGTGATTGGATTGCAGATAGAACCTTATAGCGCAAAGCACAAATGGGTTTATGCAGAGATAACTTTCTAGTTTTCATTTGTTTCACTTAATTTACTTTTGCAAAAATCTAACATATGAAGAACCATCTATAGATCAAATATACGGTATGTGACACATTTTTGACAAAAATGTCAGATAGAACTTTCTAGTCCCAAGGACTCGCAGTGACGGCAACACGCCGCTTCAATTTGCTCTGAACAAACGTTACAAGACGCAGAAGGACAAGCAGACAAATACACACGTTCACAGGTGCACACACACACACACACACACACACACACACACACACACACACACACACACACACACACACACACACACACACATTGTCGAATTGAAAACGCTGACAAAAGTGTCTCAGCCTTCAATTGCAAACCATGTCAGTCACTGAAGCTGTTGCACTTTATTCCTGAGCCAAATAGGCTTATTGATTGTGTTCTTTAAAGATGTTTCTGTGGCTCGCTCACGGGGGGCACTGTATTAATTTTAACTACAGCCAATCAATATGAAGGATGGAGAGACCAAGGCTTGTCTGATCAGCTTTCTTTCCTTGCTGTATCATATCCCCCCTTCTATTTCACAAATAAAGTTGTGCGTAAAAAAGCTGAAAGTAGGAGACAGAGCGCCCGTGGCTTGGTTTAAAGAGTACTGATTTCGATTTAACGTATACCTTTCACTGAGAGAGAGAGAGAGAGAGAGAGAGAGAGAGAGAGAGAGAGAGAGAGAGAGAGAGAGAGAGAGAGAGAGAGAGAGAGAGAGAGAGAGAGAGAGAGAGAGAGAGAGAGAGAGAGAGAGAGAGAGAGTGCATATTCAAGTAAGCTCTGATGGTGCATGCAGCAAAATCCCATCTATTTTTCCGCTTCTTGACTGTTTCCGTCTCCCATTTGAACATGTATGTGCGGTATTTGATACGGTACTCCCCCCACCCCCATTTCCCCAGCAGCATCGACGGATAAGACATTTCCTGCTCCTCTTATGGGTCAGGGGTTACACAAATGCAAATCCATGCTCCAAACATGGCTGCGAACGGGAATCCCTAACGCCTGGGTCACTGTAGCCATAAGGACTTAGGTAAGTGTTGGGGGATTGGGGTAAATCTTAATACCAACATTTTGATTCCTCAAGTGTGCCCAATTATCACCACATGGACTGAGTAAACAAGTTTAGTAGAGGGGGAGAAAGACTGGCACACTATAGGCCTACATATTGATGGAAGGTAGGAGAAAATGTCACGGCAGAGTGAAGACGAACATGTATAGAAATGAGAGGATTTTGATTCAGCGGGGTCACAGCGGATGTCTGGAGGAGCGGTCGGTGTTCCGTTGTTGAGTCATCCAGCGACAGCAACAATGAGGTATCACTATGTCCACTTTAATTATGGGTGGCTAGGACCTACAGACCGAAGGGGGATCTCAGAGCTCTTGTTCACAACAGGACTCTCCAGTGACGGCTAGCCCATCAGAAGTCGTCAATGGCACATGTAAGGCAGTTAGAGGAGTCGAGGAGAGGTGTTGGAGACATTTAAGGGAGCTAAGGAGTCTTTAAAAACTGTTAACGATCTGACCCTTTTAAAAAATGGTCTACTAAAATGACATACCCACATTTAACTGCCTGTAGCTCAGGACCTGAAGCAAGGATATGCTGATTATTGATACAATTTGAAAGGAAACACTTTAAAGTGTGTGGAAATGTGAAATTAATGTAGGAGAATATAACACTTTAGATCTGGTAAAAGATCATACAAAATTTTAAAAAACATGCATATTTCTTTTCATCATCTTTGAAATGCAAGAGAAAGACCATAATGTATTATTCTAGGTTATAGCTGACATTTAGATGTTGGCTACTAGATGGCAGCAGTGTTTGTGCAAAGTTTTAGACTTATCTAGTGAACCATTGCATTTCTGTTCAAAATTTTGCATCAAGTCTGCCCAAATGTGCCTAATTGGTTAATTGATACATTTTTAAAGTTCATAACTGTGCACTTTCCTCAAACAATAGCATAGTATTATTTCACTGCTATAACTAATGTAAATTGGACAGTGCAGTTAGATTAACAAGAATTTAAGCTTTCTGTCCATACCACATATGCCTATGTCCTGGGAAATGTTCTTGTTACTTTTACACCTGCATTGTTTGCTGTTTGGGGTTTTAGGCTGGGTTTCTGTACAGCACTTTGAGATATCAGCTGATGTACGAAGGGCTATATAAATAAATTTGATTTGATTTGATTTGATTTGATAACCTCACGCTAATCACAGTTAGCTCAACCGTCCTGCAGGGGGGACACCGATCTCGTAGAGTTAATTAAAGGGAGGTGTTGGAGACATTTAAGGTAGCTAAGGAGTCTATAAATGGAGGTGTTGGAGACATTAAAGGCGTTTGGCACAGGTGTTTGAACCTGTACGTGTTTAAAGAGATCAGGGGTGAAGTCTTTCCTTGATTTCCTCACATCCTCTCTCCTTGTCTCCATCTTAAATGTCAGAGGAGAGGAGAGCATTGGATCAAAATGTGATTCAGAGAAGATGCAAGGAATCGAGGAAAGAGTTTTGAAATGCAGCCCAGGAGAGGGTGATTCAGACATCCTAGTCAGATCCCAGTGCATCAGTGATGGGGGTCGAGGTGGGAGAGGGATGAGAGTCGATAAGAGCGAGACTGTTCTCCCCCTTCTGGTAAAGGTCAGTTCGATCCCCAGACGATCCCTGCCTGGCTATATCTCTCGCCCATGAACTTTCCCTCTTCCACCATTTCTGGGTGGTTCACATCAGGAGGCCACAGTGCAACCCAGTGTGTGGATAAACCAGGCACATAAAGGTTGTCTGTGTGAAGAGTAGGTTGTCTGTGTGAAGAGAGAAACACTCTGAGGGATGTAGTGGAATGGAAGTATAGAGTTTAGGATCAGGTGTGTTTGCTTGTGTCTTGGTTGACAGTAAAGCTATGGTGAAATGTGAAGTCAGAGAAGCACATTAAAGCAGTTTCATTGGAGACCGTAACATGTACATAGCAGCACAGTTCAATCTCATGGCTGTTCAGACATAGTTTTTCTCTTCATACATAATTCACAAAACATTCTTTCCAGGGATACATTTCATTGCTATATCAAAAAGCTAGCAATCGGTCTCTGAAGAACCTTAAAACCTCATCATAACAGATCAGGGTGCCAAACAATGAGAATGACAGCAGAGTGGTGATAGGAAACTCTGTGTCATTCAACAACAACCGTGTTGCATTAGTAGGAAGGATAAACATACAATTAACATTTCACTTGACCAACATTTTCCTGCAGACACTTTTTGAAAACCCAAGCAAAAGGGAGAACAGAAAAGCGTTACCTGCAGCCCGGGAGGTCGTAGGTCAGAGGTGGTTCCAGGTGAGCCAGAAGGACAGGACAAGGGTGGGACGGACAGTGTGGAGGCACAGAGAGCACAAGGAAGGACATGGCAGGAAGCACAACCAAAACAGAGAGAAGTGTGGAAGGAAGGAGGGTCAGAGAATTGGGGGGTGCCAGGGATAGGGAGATGGGCTAGGAAGACGGGTTAAAGAAAAATGGAGGTCGGGAACGAGGGAGGGTGAGGAAAACTGAGGAGTGAGGAAGAGGAGGAGATTGGGCAGAGAGGAGTTTTTTTTTTCCCTCTAAAAAGCACCAAAAAAAGGAATGAACCCATACCTTGGTTGCTTAACGTCAGGTGCGCCAGACCTTGAAGGAAAGAACAGAAAAAAAGAAAAGAAAGGAAAAAAGAAGGTCATAAAAGGCAACGGGAGGAAAAAAAGCATTGTCACAACGTTGGACTGCAGTTTGTGACAGACATCCTGGGGCAGACTCGGATGTCAGAGATTCAACTCAAAGGTGAGAGAGAGAGAGAGAGAGAAAGGGAGAGAGAGAGAGAGAGAGATAAAGAGAGAGAGAGAGAGAGAGAGAGAGAGAGAGAGAGATAGATAAAGAGAGAGAGATAGATAAAGAGAGAGAGAGAAAGAGAAAAGAGAGAGAGAGAGAGAGAGAGAGAGAGAGAGAGAGAGAGAGAGAGAGAGAGAGAGAGAGAGGATAACGAAAAAATAAGCAAACACTTCTTGAGTGAAGGTGTGGGGGGGTAGAAAAAAAAAGCATTTCATTTGGTGCAACCCCCGAAGGCCATTGCGCACACAAATGCTTTTTTTTTCTCTGAAGTACTTATGGAACACACACATATTAACTGTTTGGCAGCGACAAGCTTCAACTGAATTCTATACCGTATAAATCTGTACTGCTCTTAGAGATCCAAGGTCTCTAAAAGAAAAGGTCAAAGATAAGCAGTAAAACACAGGAACAGCCCCGAGTCGAAGACTCTATATACCGACACAGATACAGTAAATGTTTACAGCACAGATACTACACCGTGTTCACAACAGCCCTGATAGAGCCTCGACAAACATCCAAGTAGAATGTTGGTGGAATCAGGGGACAAACAAATTCAATTCTAATCATTTCAAGGGCCTCCACAGTTTTGGGGTCAAATGATGTCAACCACACTGTTACACTCAATAATAACTCTATGGAAATCCGGCATCACTTCCCAACAATACAGTACATCCCGAAGTTACTGCAGTCAGACCAGACCAACTGGAAACAACTGGAAATCAGAAAACCATTACACAAAACAAAAGAGCCTTGTTGAGACTCTTTGGCCACACTAACTTGTGAATGGTTGAAATAGCAATTTTTTTTAGTCAAACGACTGTATATATTGCCCATCAATAAAACATGTATACAAGTCCGATAACAAAATGGGTGACATGTAATATGTTCTACCTATGACAATGACAAGTTTGCAAGGCAACAGATTTCCAGGAATGGGAATAGCTAGATGAAATAAACACACATACAAAGAAAAGCGTTCTCTGACCTGAGCGGTACACATAATGGGACGTTTTGATTGGCCCGACCTTCAGGTAATCTAAGAACAATGGAGAAGCACACAGAATATTCTGAGAAGTACCAACTGTTTTTTCCAACCTCAAGGTATTGTCAAGAAGGGCACCCTGCTGACAAATGACATTTGTCTTGAACAAGACGTCATTTCTGGGCCGCATCGATGACAATAGCAATGGGGTCAACAGCCATTTATCTCAACAGCATTGGTAAACATTGCATTTTTTGGCTTGTTCTCTCAGGTAATCTTGGTTTCAGGGAACATATCACCAGGTAGGATATTTGTAAGAGATATCCTACATCCAGATATCATTGATAGAATGGTTACGCCGCAAAAACTACAACGTCAAACAACATCGCCCTGAGCGCCCACCTTACAACAGACCAATAGCTAACACGGGATTGTAAATATAGTGACTCCCAAGTACAACAGCATTCTCTATTTGTGCTCTTTTAATAGTGACTGCGATTAAGGCACAGGAATGTAGTGCATGTTCAATCGGTCTATTTGGGCTAATTCCTGCTGTCCCCTCTATAGAGAGAGTCCAATCATCCTCCCTCTCTGTTTTGTTCCTCTACCCATAATCCATTAGACAGATAAGGCAGCCCAAAGAAACAGGCCTGTGCTGATGGTGCATACCAAATCATCTCATCCCCCCCCGGGTTCTCTCCCTTCGTCTCTCCCTCCCTCTCTCTCTCCAAGACCGCGCGCTAGAGCAGAGGCAACATTATAAATATCTTGAAGTGTGAGGAGAGGAGGAGCGCTGCAAGCAGGGGGGTGGCGAGGGGTAAGGAGCACAGCTGTTTGCCACACAGCTGGCCCCGTTTGCATCTTTGCACGAAACAGAAAGGCACAGGCGTGATGGGAGAGGAAGCTGCAATTCAATAATGAGAGGTACAAGAGGCTGAAACACTTAAAAAATAACATAGGGAGACATTGTGTGTGTGTGTGTGTGTGTGTGTGTGTGTGTGTGTGTGTGTGTGTGTGTGTGTGTGTGTGTGTGTGTGTGTGTGTGTGTGTGTGTGTGTGTGTGTGTGTGTGTGTCACACAAAATGTTTTCACTTGGCAGAGGCAAAAGGGGTGTCAAGACTAACACAGAGCCAGATCCTGAGCATATGAATATGATACGAAGAGGCTTCAACATGTTTCAGCATATGACACAGACAGAGAGAGCGGGAGAAAGACGTTCTGGCCCCAAACATATCAAGAGAGCACCTGTTCTCTTTCACACGCCTCCCTCAAGCTGGGATGATAAACCAAAAACGATCGACACCGACCGCACCGATCACTTATCTCAAGCGTTCTGCTGATATCAGTCATTACGATAAGTAGCCTATACCAGAGAAATGTGATGTAGGACATTTAATACATGAATAATATGGGTTGATTGTTATTGAGACAGATGATGCCTACAACCATCAAACTAGTAGTAGTAGTTTAAAATAAAAAATACATTTAAGGTGGTACACTTTAATATTACAAATCTATCGTTCTATTATCTTTATCGTATCAATACAGGCAATTTATGGATTTTTGTCCATATCGCCCAGTTCTACCTCCCAGCCAAACAGCCTTTGTGAAAGGCATTGAAGGCCTCTCTGAGGAAACAGACAATAAGCCCTGACCATAACTACAGTAATTCAACTCATAGGAAAGCCATACGATTCCATTGGAAATACACCTTCATACACAAATCGAATTACTGCCCCTAAACACATTGACAGCATCAGGAAAATAAAAACTTAGCCTGAGACTTATAATTTACCCCGAAATCTGAAAATTTGATTACGTACTTAATTGTGATTTGAGTGCAGATGGGAATGCCTGACGCAATCCGAGCCGACCAGGGACGGCCTGGCGATTGGCTGGAGATGATTGAGTGACAGATGGAGACGGGTCATAATTCTGTCATTAGGAGGAGACGTGCAGCCGTGAAATCTCTCTTTCCCTCTCTCGGTCTCTCCCTCTGTCTCTTTCTCTTTTCTCCCTCGCTCCACATCCATCTCTCAATCAGCCAGCTGCAGCTGCCGTCTGCTCTCCTCCTCACATCCTCCTCTCCTCCACTACCCTACTCTGCTTCCAGCCATCCCTACTAAACATTTCCGCGGTTGGGCATGCAACTCAGAATTACCCAGCGCTCCATCAAGGGCCCTGGGTTGTAAACAAGCCCACCAAAAATGGATTATTTTAATCGAGGACAAAAATAGTGAGGGGATGCCAAAAAATACATTTATAGAATACATTAGCATGTTTGATGATTGCAGGAAATTCACTATGAACATCATCTACATTGAACCCTACGGCCGTCAACGGTATGGTTATGTCATCGGGGGTAGGAATGTCCTAAAATGGACACCGTAACCCAGCCTCGCCAATACAGGAACGGTATAACCATCTCCGACAGGTGTGCTCTTCAACGACCTTGTCAGACGTCATTCGTGCACCATGTTTCCCGAACAACACACAGTGTACTGGGTCCTTCCATCACTTACATGGGAACAGATGTGGAGGGGGACAGAAGACAGAGGTAAAGCACACACGAAGTGGACAGAGAACGATTAGAGTCATCATCATCAGTCGGTTCTCTCCTCCATCAAGTCCAGCAGTGGGAACAATAGTCTAACTCTGACGGAGGAGTACGTTGGCTGTGGAGACCCCAGTGGGGCTGCGAAGGCATAAAAAACCACTACCATCCTCCATAGAGGTCCGGCAAGCATATGGCCACCTCCCTATACATACACCCACAACATATGTCACACTAACATACACACAGCCCCTGAAATGACGGGTGGTGCAGGAAGGATTGCTCCAATTGTTTGGGTGAGGAGCTTTGGTTTAATTTATCTCCAAAAGATTGATATGTTTTGGTAGACAAAGTGGTGAAGGGCAACAGAAATCACCAAGCAAGACATTTAGCCAAAGTGCAGTAAACATGTGAGTAATAGGTTAGTTCTTCGTAAAACCGCGTACTAACCGTTTCCAGTACCATTTACACTGCAACATTTACACTGTCTTTATAATGCCTCGGAACTGTCTTTATAATGCCTCGGAACTGTCTTTATAATGCCTCGGGACATTTACTTTCGCAGAACAATCATCGTAGCTATATTAGATCATGAAACGATACTAGTGTGGCTGCGAAAGGGCCACAAAAACACGCTCCGGACATTTGTAAAAACATTTGTTGAAAAGATGTTGGGAGATAAGTCTCATTGAATAATGCAAGCTTTATTTTACAGCTCGAGTAATAGCTATAGAAACACGAGTGGAATTTAAAACACTTTGCAGTAGTAGGTGAAAGCTGAGGTTAGAGAGAAAGTATCATAGGAATGACCGAGAGCAAGGGATGGTGATGGATTGATGCTCGCTGCTCTCCTCCTCTTGACGAGCCTAATTAATTATTCAAGTGGGGCGTGCATGATATCAAAAGGCTATCAAAGAGGATGAAACACGTGTTAAAACTCTGAGGCTCCAACATCAAATTAAATGCAAAAACAGGACTGGCATAGATCATTCATCGGACTGTTCCACTGTGGCTAGCTGCTAGCATGTGATCACAGCCACAACAGGGAGCTCGAGAAGACTCCCGTGCTGATTCTATGACTCGCCTTCTAACATGCCACTGATGACTGGATGAATGGCAAGGCAACCCACATGCGGCACAATCGTCTCTTTCATATGTATTGCAATCGTCTTTGTTCAGGGGTTTCCAGGAATGACTCACCTCGTCTTCGACGCTGTAATAAACATCAAAAGATGAACATCTGTTTGTATTATTTTCGTAGTAAATGTGATTGCATACTGTAGGTGAATTTAAATGTAAAAATCCATATCTCAGACTGGCCAATAAAAAGAAAAGATTAAGATGGACAAAATAACACAGGCACTGGAGAGAGGAATTCTGCCTAGAAGGCCAGCATCCCAGAGTTGCCTCTTCACTGTTGATAATGAGACTGGTGTTTTGCGGGTACTATTTAATGAAGCTGCCAGTTGAGGACTTGTAAGGTGTCTGTTTCTCAAATTAGACACTAATGTACTTGTCCTCTTGCTCAGTTGTGCACCGGGTCCTCCCACTCCTCTTTCTATTCTGGTTAGAGACAGTTTGCGCTGTTCTGTGAAGGGAGTAGTACGCAGCGTTTCTCACATGGAATAGCCTTAATTTCTCAGAACAAGAATAGACTGACAAGTTTCAGAAGAAAGGGTATTTGTTTCTGGCCATTTTGAGCCTGTAATCTAACCCACAAATGCTGATGCTCCAGATACTCAGCTAGTCTAAAGTTTTACTGCTTCTTTAATCAGCACAACAGTTTTCATATGTGCTAACATAATTGCAAAAGGGTTTTCTAATGATCAATTAGCCTTTTAAAATTATAGACTTGGATTAACTAACAGATATTCCATAAAAAATCTGCCGTTTCCAGCTACAATAGTCATTTACAATATTAACAATGTCTACACTGTATTTCTGATCAATTTGATGTTATTTTAATGGACAAATTGTTTTGCCTTTCTTTCAAAAACAAGGAAATTTCTAAGTGATCACAAACTTTTGAACTGTAGTGTATGTGTGTGTATATATATACACATACATACACACACAGTTCAAGTCGGAAGTTTACATACACTTAGGTTGGAGTCATTAAAAACAAGTTTTTCTACCACTCCAGACATTTCAAACTATAGTTTTGTGCATGACAAAATTAATTCTACAAATAATTGTTTACCGACAGATTATTTCATTTATAATTCACTGTATCAAAATTCCAGTGGGTCAGAAGTTTACAAACACTAAGTTGACAGTGCCTACATACACTAAATTGACTGTACAACAGTAAAACTAGTCCTATATCGACATAACCTGAGAGGATGCTCAGCAACGAAGAAGCCACTGCTCCAAAACCACCATATAAAAGCCAGACTGCGGTTTGCAACTGCACATCGGGACAAATATCGTACTTTTTGGAGAAATGTCCTCTGGTCTGAAAAAATATATAACTATTTGGCCATAATGACCATCATTATGTTTGGAGGAAAAAGGGGGAGGCTTTCAAGCCGAAGAACACCATCCCAACCATGAAGCACGGGGGTGGCAGCATCATGTTGTGGGGGTACTTTGCTGCAGGAGGGCCTGGTGCACTTCACAAAATAGATGACATCATGAGGATGGACAATTATATGGATATATTGAAGCAACACCTCAAGACATCAGTCAGGAAGTTAAAGCTTGGTCGCAAATGGGTCTTGCAAATGGGCAATGACCCCAAGCATACTTCCAAAGTTGTGGTAAAATGGCTCAAGGACAACAAAGTCAAGTTATTAGAGTGGCCATCACAAAGCCCTGACCTCAATCCCATAGAAAATTTGTGGGCAGAACTTAACAAGTGTGTGCGAACAAGGAGGCCTACAAACCTGACTCAGTTACACCAGCTCTCCCAGGAGGAATAGGCCAAAATTCACCCAACTTATTGTGGGAAGCTTGTGGAAGGCTACCCGAAACGATTGACCCAAGTTAAACAATTTAAAGGCAATGCTACCAAATACTAATTGAGTGTATGTAAACTTCTGACCCACTGGGAATGTGAAATAAAAGTTTAAATAAATCATTATCTCTACTAATATTCTTACATTTCACATTCTTAAAATAAAAGTGGTGATCCTACCTGACCTAGGACAGGGAATTTTTACGAGGATTAAATGTCAGGAATTGTGAAAAATGTATACATGTATTTGGCTAAGGTGTATGTAAAGTTCTGACTTCAACTGTATATATTTTGCTTTATAATTTTCCATTTACCCTACCATGTCTCCCCTAATTGGACTAAACTAATGGACAACAACTCTTAGGCTTCTACTTCCAGCTTATACATCCTATATACATTTTACAGATACAGTACATGTTACAAGTTATCTTTAGTTTGTTTTGGTCCCATCCTTCAGCTCCACTCAACTCCTCCCATCTATCTCTGAACACCATCCAGTTTAGATTTTTCAACAGTGCTGTGCTTCACAAAAGTTCTGAATCTTTCTATTCTCATAGATTCTATATATTGTAAATGAAAGAAACATTTTTGCTATTAGCATTATTATTAAATTGCTTGATTGACTTGGACATTTTAAAATCAGCTGCGTGTTTGACAAAACTCCACGAGTCATATTTACGATATGATTTACAAAGATTGTACTTTTCCTTTTTATCCCAAAATATATATTTTTTAGTAGTATATTTGAGTAGTATATTTGAGTTTAACCATAATCTTTGTTGCAATATTTGTTCAGTCTTTTCTGGCCGATTAAGCTGAAATTGCAGCCAACTCTCTATGGTTTGTTTTCAAAAGTGATGTTTTGGAGATGATATCGTTTTTTTAAATTATCGAAAGTGAGAGGTTGTAATCTGAATAATGGAAAAAAGGCTATTCTTCAAAATGGGGTAAAACATTCTTACTAATCTGCTAGAAAACCAGTTCGGATTTAAGTATAACTTTTGTATGACTGAAGCCTTTCGTGAGAGGTCTAATGCTTTAATATTTAATAATCCCCCCAAATTCATTATATAAATAGGCCAGTTTAATTTTGTCTGCCTTGCCGTTCCAAATAATACTGAAACAAGTTGCTAGGTTTAGGCAAGGCCATAAGCAAATAGGCAAACTGGGATATGACTAAAGAGTTAGACAGGTGTAGGTGAGTTTATTGTACCAAACTATTTTAGCGATGAGCCGTAGAATAACCACCTCACCTGGATTAAGCAGTGACCCTGGCATAAAACTACACATAAACATAGCTAGCAGCTCTGTGGCAGGTCCTTGACACAATTGTCTCTGGAGACAATGGGCCAAGCTCTAGTCAACACATCCAACACATTTCCTTTATGCTGTCTTGGAAACCTATACTAGCTTTGTTAGACTTATGCAATAAACCGCATTGTACAATAATTTGATTTGATTTTTGTATTCCTACTATCTTCTAGCAGTGTGTGTTAAGGGTGCTGTGGCTTCACAGGCAATCCCAAAGGGATCTGTTGACCCTAGGCAAGGCACTTAAGCTGAGCGGCTCTAGCATTAAATCTTCATGATGACTTACCACTTACTGCCAGTCCCTACAGCTTGCTGCAGTCATCATCCGTCAAAACCCAGGGGTACAGAATTGTATGGAAATGGAAATAGGATGCGTGCGCGAGAGGTTAGACGGTTTAAAGAGAAGATTATGAAACGGCATACTTTTGTTTAAGATTTCCAACCGGTGCAATTAGAGGGTCGATGAGAGTGCTCACACAAGGGAGGTCGGAGAGAGAGAAGCAACGGGATTTTCATGCAAATGTTTTGTCTGAATGTAGACCGTTCCATAGCGCATCCAAGTACGTGTGCGCACACACACACACGTGTCTGTTTTTTTCCCTGTTCCCCAGGTTACAAAAAAAAATAAAACGTCATAAAGAAATCATGTTACCTGCACGTTCAGAAAACAAATAGCTCAGTGATTAAAATCCCGTCTCGCACATTTTGTTCATTGAAACACACAGCTAATTTGTCTGCAATATGTTTACAGAATTATCCGCATACTCATGAAGATTGGCAGCGAGTGGCGACGTGAACTGCTTCCGTTTTCATCTTAATTAAGCAGTTCATAAATAATTAGAACCTGCATAGGGTGGGTGATACAATGGCTCGCGCTACAGTCATTTCAGACTGTTGCCAGTGCTTTCACGGAGAGGCTAAATGGACCATGATATCCTTGTTTCTGACTTTAAAGCATTTGCCTCAGACTGACAGCGACTGAACATTGTCATCCTATATACACTTGAACACCGGCATTGGCCAACACACTGTTCTCTCTCTTTTCGCACAAACCGATGATGACAGTAATTGACTTTGCAGCAAGATGAAAATACTCATCTGTGCGTGTTCCACTATCTGGGTTCCCTCGCCTCCACCAAAGAACATGTTTTTGTCCCATTGTTCCAGAGGCATGTTCGTGGAGCGACCCAATACCCGAAACACAAGAAATGCTAACACAACAACCAGCTGTGTATCCCAGTAAATCACTACTAATATACAGTATAAAACATGATCTATGGCCAATGTATAAGGGAGATCTAACGTAGAAATTCAGTGCTGCGGAATCCAACACATGACCCTCCTCTTGAGTCAAAAACACCTTACAGTGGAGTGCAAGTTCGCTGTTTCCTGTGTCGGAGATGTTCCTTTTCCCCTCCCTTTTTGCTCCTCTGTCAAGACTCATAAGTTCATCTTTTGTAGAACCCCCCCCCCCACACACACACACAAAAAAAGCCCTCTATTTCCTCTTTATATGAGGTCAAATGAATCATTAATCCCTGTGAGTACTGGCACTCTCCCTTCCAGGTTAGTCGTCACTTCTGCTTTTTGCCGTCCACTTTCACCCTCCTTTTCCTATCATCATTTCCACTGGTTCATCACATCCAATAGGAAACACTCAATGTCATCCGCTTCCATTCCCGACCGCTTTGGAGAGCCAATGATTCCAAATGTGACAACAAAACGAGGCCATAAGGCCCATCTGAAAGACCCGGGCTTGTTCCAACACATATGGCGGCTTTCTTTCTTTCTTTCTTTCACTCCCTCTTTTTCTCTCAGCCTTTTCCGGCGATGATAGCTGTAATTGCCTTTAACTCCAACATGTGAAGACAAGATGCAGTGAGGAGAAGAGGAGGAAGCCAGGGCCCATCCCATGTGAGCTATTAGGCAACAGAATGCCCACCAGAATCTGTATGCTCCAGACAAAACAGCCTCTCTCTCTCTCCCTCTCTCTCTCTCTCCCACTCTTGATAAGCCACCCCCTTCCAAGGCTCATTTAGCTCTAAATTACTGTGCTTTAAGTCAGCCTTGTGTCCTCTTCTCCTCATTCTTTATTAATGTTTCAATGATTGTACTGCCTCCAAAATGATTTAGCCCGCCTTCGCCTATTGCAGCCTCCAAATGCCATAAACCCGTTCCAACAAAACCGTTGGGCCTCCAAGCTAAAGCTCAGATCGCATCAATTAGGAAACAACAACAGTCCTTTGGGATGTTTTTGCAAATACTGCTACAGCCCTGAACGTTTGCTGATGTTTAATGTTTCATTTTGACCATTTCATCCACTGGTTTTCCATTTTCCAACTCGCACATTGTGTTTCTTGATACTAAATGGTATTTCGCTGCTATCTGCGTGTGTTCTATTCCCTTCGTTGGATGAATGCTAACGACTGTTTGCGTTTGATGCTAACGTGACGGCACGCTGAGGGGGTTTCACTGTATGGCTCCCTCCATGTCGTGTTGAGAGGTGAAGCACAGCAGGTAGGTAGGTGCTCATCAGAACATAATAATGAGAAGCTAATGTCCTCTGACTGCGATGACATATTAATGTATCTACCTCGTCGCGTTGGATCAACGACGATTAGCCCGCAAAAATCAGAGCTGATTCGGAAAGTTGAGTCATCGGTTGAAAGTTAGTAAATTGTGCACAGATTCACCGCACACTAACTTAATAAGTATCTATCATGAGGCCTGGAATTCCCTGTGTACTTCAATCGGTATGCGTTGCCTTAGCACAGAGCCTCTGCGTGGACACAGTCTAAGACCCTTCTCTGTACTCTGTACAACGCATATGTGTAGCATAGTGAGTTTGTGGTGTTATAGTGTGTTGAATTGATTCATTTTTAATAATACATGCAATGGTGCTAATTAATTTAGTAACCCATATGGTTTATTCATGGTTATTAATCATGGACAGAATACCAAAAACGACAGTATATTTATATATAACGTGTTTTTATTTGTCTGTTATACTCACACATGTCCCCTGATACCTCTACATGTATTATGTCATCTATAGATAACTACATGAATGTACAATGACAACAGACAGCGCATTCAGAAATTATTCAGACACCTTGACCTTTTCCACATTTTGTTATGTTACAGCCTTATTCAACATTTATTCAATGCTTTTTCCCCTCACAAGTCTACACACAACACCCCATAATGACAAAGCAAAAACAGGTTTTTAGAAATGTTGCTAATTTATATAACATTTATAACTGAAAAATAGCTTTTATATACTGTAAGTATTCAGAACCTTTGGTCAGTACTTTGTCAAAGCTCCTATGGCAGCTATTACAGCCTCGAGTCTTCTAGGGTATGACACTACAAGCTTGGCACACCTGTATTTGGGGAGGTTCTCCCATTCTTTTCTGCAGATCCTCTCAAGCTGTGTCAGGTTGGATGGGAATCGTCGCTGCACAGGTATTTTCAGGTCTCTCCAGAGATGTTCGATCGGGTTCAAGTCTGGGCTCCGGCTGGGCCACTCAAGGACATTCCTGTGTTTTCTTGGCTGTGTGCTGAGGGTCGTTGTCCTATTGGAAAGTGAACATTCACCCCAGTCTGAGGTCCTGAGTGCTCTGGAGCAGATTTTCATCAAGGATCTCTCTGTACTTTGCTTCGTTCATCTTTCCCTCGATCTTGACTAGTCGCTGCCTCTGAAAAACATCCCCACAGCATGATGCTGCCACCACCATGCTTCAGCATAGGGATAGTGCCAGGTTCCCTTCAAATGCTTGGCCTTCAGGCCAAAGTTTTTTAATCTTGGTTTCATCAGACCAGAAAATATGGTTTCTCATGGTCAGAGTCCTTCAGGTGCCTTTTGGCAAACTCCAAGCGGGCTGTCATGTGCATTTTACTGAGGAGTGGCTTACGTCTGGCCAATCTACCATAAAGGCCTGATTGGTGGAGTGCTGCAAAGATGGTTTTCCTTCTGGAAGGTTCTCCCATCTCCACATAGGAACTCTGGAGCTCTGTCAGAGTTACCATCGGGTTCTTGGTCACCTCCCTGACCAAGGTCCTTTTCCCCTGATTGCTCAGTTTGGCCGGGCGGCCAATTCTAGGAAGAGTCTCGGTGGTTCCAAACTTCTTCCATTTAACAATGATGGAGGCCACTGTGTTTTTAGGGACCTTCAATGCTGCAGAAGTTTTTGGGTACACGTCATCAGATCTTTGCCTCGATACAATCCGGTCTCTGAGCTCTACGGTCAATTCCTTCGACCTCATGGTTTGGTTTTTGATATGACATGCACTGTCAACTGTGGAAACTAGCCATATGTCGCGCATCACTACTTCACATGAGAGCAATTTGAACATAAAACTCATTTTGATTAAAAAAATATGATTCTGGCAGAAATACCTTGTGGAACATATTTACTTTCATGTGCCTTAATAACAAACTTGTATGCCATCTGTAATTATGAATGTAATTGTTACAATTACGAGCCTAGTTGGTTTAGCCACAGAAAAATACAGCAAACTTCCCGCTGAGATAATGAGTGGCCTGGACATGCTGAAATAGGAGTTCGGATTGGTCTGCCATGTAGCATGCTTCTGTCTATTTGAGCTGGTCAGTATGTTTAGGTAATGCCGTTTGGCGCGGCTTTTGAAAATAAATATATATTGTGTAGTAGAACTGCATAAGTGTTGCTCTCCACTTTCTGGAGGACCGAGATTTGAAATCAGTGGAATTAGAATGTAATAGCTAAGGAGATGGAGACAAAATGAAATGGTTGAAAATGGGAACACTTTGCCTACCCGGTGCGCAAGGCTTCTGAATGAAGTGCACCTCGGACGAACAGCCGAACACACAACAAAATAATAATAATAGGAACCCAAGCCTTTATTGTTGGCTTTTCCAACGGAGATGTTTGGTGATCGCCCGGTTGGTCACCACTGTGCTAACCATTCCCTCAAACTGTTTGAGTCAGTAGAATAATCTTATGTAGTCTCTATGCCTGAGCTAAAAGCCCTGTATCTTCTTCTTATCTCAAAATGCTAACCCCGTAATTATCCAAACTGAATAAATACTAGGGGGAAAAGCAAAGCACGGAATCTGCCACATCTCCAGACAATGACTCTAAAGTGAAAACAAGCAACAATGGGAGGGAAAAAAACTGACAAGAGTTGATCACAAGAAAATTAAATGGCACTGAACCTTGTAAACACATATTTAGACAATGTTCAACACCAAGTACAAGGCGGCAGGGCTGCTGTGCTGTGAAATAGTCTGTGCCAGGCGGCTGGTTGCACCGTATTTCACGTCTGATGGGGCCCCGAGAAAAGAGCCTCACTGACAAACATCTATGGCTGAAGCTAAGTCAGAGCTTCCAAATAAATAACATAGGTAAATATGAGGGAATACAATTGGGTGTATTAAACTGTTATTGGTTGTGTTTTTAACTGTGTCGGTGTGGGCTAGTGGGGTTTCTTGCCTTCCCTGAACAGGCTGTGCACCCAGTATACACATCTTATCCCCATTACCTGCCTGAAGTAAACATAGGTACATCAAAGGGAGCAGAAAGGGTGCTTAGGCGTGCTTAACCGTATCTTCTGTGCGTTTCACTATGCGCTGGCCAGTGGGGATGGTTGCTTTCTGGGAATGGACTGTGCCGTACGTTATACACGTTTTGTTCAACCACCGGCCTGAAGCCCTGCTAAAGCCTTTTATTCATATTTTTTTTTCACACAGTATCACCTTGAGGTGTTAGCAATGTCTGTCAAAAAATGACGAGCTAAAGTGTGTGGGGGGGGGCGAGGAAAAAGTCAGTGTGGTGATGATTATCCAATGTTTGTAGAAAACATTCGCCTGACGGTGCAAGAACGTTCCCAGAACGTTGCTCTCAAATTTTGTTGCGGCAGTATGTTCTAAACACATTACTGGTACATTGTGTTATTACATTACCTGGAACCTAAAGGGAACATTTGGAGAATATTCTGCGCTGGTCGTTACAGACGTTGTGCACAACATTTTACTGAAGGTTGGGAGAACATTTCAAGGATATTTCAATTAGAAAATGAGAAAAAAGAAGGAACCTGCACCCTGCTCTTGATAGTATCACTGCTCTTTAATAAGCTTTACATATCGGCATCGTGGCCTTCATCAGAGCTTTTGTGAGTTTTTAAAATTAGCACACTTATGCAGACCTAGCCCCACCCACATCCGTTCCACACATCGAATGGGGTTGGAGTCGAGGGAAAACAAATAAATTGCTACCAAATATCATCCTAATGTTGGATAAAAACCAAACTTGAACTTCATGGGATTGGTATGTCTTGGTATGTTCCCGGTGTTCTGGGTTGGCGATTTGAGGACTTTCTGGAGATGTGTGTGCTGAAATGCTGCCGCCCTCACCCTGCCGTTGGCATGGCAACAGGCTCCTGTTACTCCTACCATGACGACAGCCATATTGTAGCAGCTGCAAACCGTTTCTCTTCAAGTTACTCAGCGCTTTCTCTCTCTCTCTCTCCCCCCTTTCCCTTCCCATATTCTCTATCCCTTTGTCCTCCCTCTTTTGTCCTTCTCTCTCTCAAGATCTCCCTCCTCCTCTCCCCCTCTCTCTGTCTTTCTCAGCAAGCAATTAAATACACCATTGTGCGTTTTTATTACATTAGCCCCTTAATATATAGAGTTCTACCCTGAAAAGTCAAGAAGGATTTGCATTTTAAAAAAGGTTATAAAAAGAAATATGAGAACCCAGTAATTATATTAGGAGCGGTTTGATTCAGCTGTGATATTCAAATGATAATGCTGTAACCCAGTTAATTTTGGTGCTGGAAAAATGAGCAAAAATGGCATGTATAGGTCAATTAAATAAACCCATACCCTTTCATAAATCTCCCTGCAGTAACATTGCCTTCGGGGGGGTAAATCCTTTTTATATTGCCACGAATCCCGAGCTCCATTAAACTCACATTGGCAGCCATGTATTGTTTCAGTGTAAGCAATCTCTAGCTCACGAGACTGATGAAGCCTAGGTAAGTGGAACAGATACAATCGTCTATTAGCAATCATTGACGTTAGTACTGTACCTTTCTAACAAGGGGGTACGGATGTAAATCTATGCAAATGTCTGTATGTCTCACATTGTTACATGGTCACTTCGCCTCCACCTACATGTACAGATTACCTCAACTAGCCTGTACCCCTGCACGCTGACTCTGTACCGGTGCCCCCTGTATATAGCCTCGTTATTCTTATTGTGTTACTTTTTATTATTACTTTTTATTTCAGCCTACTTGGTAAATATTTTCTTCTTCTTGAACTGCACTGTTGGTTAAGGGCTTGTAAGTGAGCATTTTTCCCGGTGAAGTCCACACTTGCTGTATTCGGCGCATGTGGCAAATAAAGTTGGATTTGATTAGATTTTGACTTGATTTGGAAGTGTATGAAACTGTCTTTAGATGGCTTCTTCACTCTTCGTTTCTCATACTGTAACCAATCCAGTATCTGGTTGTGATTTTGGACGTCAGATTTACAAACAAATGTGTTGCCTTTTCTACTTGGCCTTAACCGTCTTTCCCAAGGAAAACAGATTGTTATTCCTGGACACTGGAGAATAACACATTCTTCGTGTGGCGGTAAACCACAGGTGCTACATATTCAGGCAAACACACCTGATGGGTGGGTGGGTGGTCTGCCAATGCTGAGGGCCGTACAGGTACACACGCACAAGCACGCACACGAGTATATGCACACACACACACACACAATGCTTTTGGAAATCCCTCCCATGCTAAGGGACTTTTAAATCAGGTAGGGGTTTAGCTAGCCCAATGGAGCCATCTGTCACAATTTCATCTATGGATCTGCCATGCTGTCATAAACCCCCACCATGAAGCCTTGAGAAAAAAAAGTGTACAATCTGCTCCTGAACACTATTTTTTGTTTTTATCACTTATTTCCAAAGGAAGCATCCGTCAAGGGTTGTGTTTGAAGTGCGGTGACATTTGTGGCTTTTCGCTTTTGTGCCTTTGATTGTGTCCGCCCCTGGGTTCCATCCTGACCCACCCCCTCCCCCCACATCCACCTTGCTGTGGTTGCTGGCACCAGATCAGAGGAACATGGCTCTTCCTGTGTCACCAGCTCTTGGCACACCACCTCAATACATGACTGTGGTGGGGTGGCCATTCCGTGACGAGGCGCGGGAGTCAGTCGCTGCCAGATCAGCTCGTTCCAAAGGAGCTGTAGGGAAACTGGATTAGTGGCACAGAGTGGGAGAAGGCCCTGCACTCTGGCTTTGTCTCTCTGTGTGTGGGGTGTCACACCTGTTTACTAAGCTCGAGGAAGACAGGGATAGAATACACATAAGACGCATACTGCTGGCCTTAGATCATACATGGGGTGGCAAACCCTTCTGTCCTGATCTCATTTCAAGGAGCAACAGTCCGCTGAAAGGTTGACATGGCATCATCACAGAGTTGTTGGGTTAGAGTATAATGAATGTCACCTCAAGTTGCAAAGGACGTGGGTCGATCTTTATCTTTCAGGAATCCCGTCTACCCTCCTTTCCATCCATTTTGGCCTGACTTCACACACACATCTAATGGCTAGTAGGAATTCTAGTTAAACGCTTCAATTGAGGGAATAGAGATAAGAGGTGATAATACATGAGAGAACAGCTAACATGGTCTATAAGCAGTCTGTGGGCTGAGCAGGGTAAAGGATTCAGTGCTGAACTTGTGACCCCAGAGCAACAGGGATCAGAGCATGGTACTGTAATATGCCCAGCTTGGATGATTGACTCACCCCAAACCACTAACCTCTGCCTCACACACACACACACACACACACACGCACACACGCACACACGCACGCACGCACACACACGCATGCAGACAAAGGAAACCGTGCAGACACACATTCTCTTTCCCTAGCCTGACAGGATAGTCAGACGACCACAAGGTCAGCGACCTGCTAAATCCAATTATATGCAATTATCCGACCCTCCTTATACCAAAGAAAGAGCTTTATCTGAACAGGGGAGAAGTGAACATTTAAACTGGAAACTGTGTTCTCTACGACAGTAGTTCCCAACTCCAGTCCTCCAGTACACATTTTTATTGTAGCCCCAGACAAGCACACCTGATTCAACTTGTCAGCTAATCATCAACCTTTCAATGAATTGAATCAGTTGTGTTTGTCCAGGGCTACAGCAACAATCCTCTGGCAATGGATCCAACCCCTGGGGGCTGGTGGTAGATGGGGGTAGAGAGGGTTTCCTTTACAATCAAAGCACAAGGTAATGCATCACCACTAGGCAAGTCTGCTCGCTGTTTCCATTCCATACGGGGGGGATTTCACACATGAGAAGTTCAGGGCTAACACGGATGATTGTGTGTCTACACAGTCTTACCAGTGTTAAATTGAGCCACTGTGTAATTGCTTAGTAAATACTTGTTAATTGTGTGTACCGTGAAAGGAAGTGCTACCATTGTGTGTCTACACGGGATAAGATTCAGGTCAGATTGTGAGAGATACTGGTTTTGTCCCAAATGACACACTATTCTCTAACTATTACCCTAATTTTGACCAGAACCCTATGGACCCTGGTCAAAAGTATGGCACATCAAGGGAATAGGGTGCCATTTGGGATTCAGACATTGATTATCAATGTTGAAGGATAATATTAAAGTTTAAGGTGGATTTTGAGAGATGAGTTTGTTTCAGACAGTCCAGTCTATGGTTATCTGTTTCAAATCAATCCTAATATAAAAAGCCAGTAATTATGACTAATTACTCTGTAGCAAGAGCTAGAATCTATTGAGAAAAATATTGATATACACTAAAGGGATCTGGGTCTGAAGAGGATTGAAGAGAGTAGGAATCAATATGTGTTTCTGGGTATTCCATCACTATCAGTTACACATAATTAGGGTCACAATGGGAGCAAAAAAATCCAACATCAAAAATACGTTTTTACATTAACCTTTCATTGTATTCCCAAACTTCCCATTCATACAAAACATGTGGGGAAAATGTGGCCATGTTTTAAATCAGTGTGACTACATGATGCATCCAATGATCACAAATCATAAAAAGGAAAATTCATTTGGAAAATGTCATGCTGTGTATGTGCTCTCTGTTTGGACAAGTAAGCAGATTTGAGGAATTGTCACAATGGCGTCCTATAATGCCTTTCTCTGTGAGGCCTTAAGTGTCTCTTGCTTCTTTGCATGTGTGATGCGAGCTGTGGGATGCATGCGGAGGTGGAAGAATGATCAATGTCATCTCCACTTCATTTCTATGATCAATGGGCTCTCTTCAGGCTCGGCACCCAGGTTCGGGGACTTGTGTTTTTTAACAGCTGCCATCTGCCTCTGTCCCAGAGGAACTGTAGCAAGCTGGGCTAACTCCGTTTTGTGTGTGTGTGTGTGTGTGTGTGTGCATATGGATGAGTTTTGCTTGCTAGCTCAAGGCTGCTGGTGTGAAAATGCTTTAATTCCTTCACTAGACAGGGTGTGCATGTTTTATTAAAAGCAAAAAAACGCGTTTTAAGTGAGAAGTTAGCATTGATGTGGAGCTGAAAAAAATTAATTCACATGAGCACCACAATGCCTACTCCACCCATGCTCTAACCAAGGTTTTCCAGCACACAGCTTTGATCTACTACTGTAGTTGCAGTATGTTGGTCAACTGTTCTTCAAACAATATACATGCAGGTTAATCAGGATTCAAACCTTCTCAAACAGCCTATAAAAAGACAGAAACCCATTTAAGCAAAAAAACAGAAACACATTTAAGCTAATATCGAGTACACTTTAAAAAAAATTCCTCATCTCTTTATACAAGACAATCGAGCAAGCTCCTGGAAAATACACAAATAATCAACATGTAGCCTCTCCGTTAGCTATTTACATGAGGTGGCTCGGGGGGGAAAGCATGAAGTGATGCAAACTGCTCAGTGTTCTGCACCAGCAGAGGGCCTGTGCTACTTCTCCCCTTGACATCCTAGTCATCCACCTTGATGAAAAGGACTTGGGATACACCAAGGGAATCGCACTGGTGCTGCAGATGCACACATTTAGAGGTGGTCACCCGAATGTTTCCAGGGACAACGGTGGTCTTCTCTGATATCGCTCAGCCGAGGTGGTGGATGTTCCAGTGGGACCAGAAGATAAACAAGTGCATAGGGAGTGCCAGACACTCCGTTAAATCAGCCGGTGTCTACATTTGAAAGAACCCAATCTGCCACGCTGCCATTGAGCAGTGTGTCCCTGAGATGTACCGGAGGGGCGGAGTGCATCTGATGGATGAGGGGCAATGACGTATTCTTTGTTGTTGAAAGTTGTTCTCTCCAGTCGCCACTGTTCTTTCCTCCATAGTAGACACGGTCCCTGCCCATTGCCACTCAACAATGCTCTTTGAAGAGCCACATTTTAATTGAAAATAAGCACAACCAACACTCCAATTAGTGTGATATGTTATGTTTCGTACGGTGTGTGTTAATTGGTGGATGTCCATCATCCATTTTGTATGATATATATGACAATTTACATTTCGAAATGGCATGCTACAAATTGCAATTTGTAGAATATGTTAAGAATTTGCAAAACCTATGATGACACAAATTCTAATTTGTTGTGGCTGACATTAGTTAGGTGGCTATCGCTAACGTTAGCTAGATGGCTTCTGTCTTCTGCAACATTATCTAGACTAGGGGTTAAGGTTAACGTTAAGGTTAGGCGTTAGGTTAAAGGTTTAGTGATAAAGGAATGTTTAGCTAACATGCTAAGTGGATACAAAATATCTAAAAAAAAGTTGTAAGAAGTTGATAATTTAATAAAACTTATTGTGGATCAAATCCCTTTAGCGGGATTGATTTGACAACATCCGGTGAAATGGCAGAGCGCCAAATTCAAATTAAATCACTATAAATATAAAACTTTCATGAAATCACAAATGCAAAACACCAAATTAAAGCTATACTTGTTGTTAATCCAGCCGCAGTGTCGGATTTCAAAAAGGCTTTACGGCGAAAGAAAACCATGCTATTATCTGAGGACAGCACCCCATCAAACAAAGACAGACGATCATAATTCAACCCGCCAGGCGCGACACGAAACTCAGACGGGATAAACTGCATTCAATACAGGACAGAAACAAAGTGAAGCACGTTCCAGGTCGCACGCACCAAAACATTAGAGTGCACCTGGAGTGACACAGGAAAATAACAGGGCGAATTCTTCATTTCTCAAAAGAAAAACATCAAACAATGTCTAAAGACTGTTAACATCTAGTGGAAGCTATAGGAACTGCAAGCATATTTATATTAAAATGGGCTCGCCATCGAAAACCAATGGAAAACAGATTGACCTAAAAAAAAATGCCCTGGATGGATTGTGCTCGGGGCTTCGCCTGTCAAATCAGTTCTGTTATACTCACAGACTTTATTCAAAAGTTTTAGAGTGTTTTCTATCCATATCTACTAATTATATGCATATTCTATCTTCTGGGCCTGAGTAACAGGCAGTTTACTCTGGGCACCTTATTCATCCAAGCTACTCAATACTGCCCCACGTTCCCAAAGAAGTTCAATCGTTACTTCAGGATTTTGGCAATGAGGCTCTTTATCTACACTACCAGTCAAAACATTTTAGAACACCTACTCATTCAAGGGTTTTTATTTATTTTTTATTATTAATCTACATTGTAGAAAAATAGTGCCCCTCATCAAAACTATGAAATATCACACATGGAATCATTTATTAACCAAAAAGGTGTTACACAAATCAAAATATATTTTACATTTGGCATTCTCTCAATCAGCTTCATGAGGTAGTAACCTGGAATGCATTTCAATTAACAGGTGTTCCTTCTTAAAAGTTAATTTGTGGAATTACTTAATGTATTTGAGCCAAACAGTTCTGTTGTGACAAGGTAGGGGTGCTATACAGAAGATAGCACTATTTGGTAAAAGATCAAGTCCGTATTATGGCAAGAACAGCTCAAATAAGGAAAGAGAAATGACATGAAGGTCAGTCAATACTGACAATTTCAAGAAGTTTGAAAGTTTCTTCAAGTGCAGTTGCAAAGCCCATTAAGCACTATAATGAAACTGGCTCTCATGAGGACTGCCACAGGAAAGGAAGACCCATAGTTACCTCTGCTGCAGAGGATAAGTTCATTAGTTACCAGCCTCATAAATTGCAGCCCAAATAAATGCTTCAGAGTTCAAGTAACAGACACATCTCAACATCAACTGTTCAGAGGAGACTGTGTGAATCAGGCCTTCATGGTCAAATTGCTACAAAGAAACCACTACAAAAGGACACCAATAATAAGAAGAGACTTGATTGGGCCAAGAAACTTGAGCAATAGACATTAGACCGGTGGAAATTTCTAGAGTCCAAATTGTAGATTTTTGGTTCCAACCACGTATCTTTGTGCGATGCAGTGTGGGTGAACGGATGATCTCTGCATGTGTATTTTTGAACTTTACTTAGCTAGCTAGCTGTGCTCTGTGGAAGATATTGTCAACATTGAGTTGTGCCGGAGAACGATCTGTCCATACAGTTAATGTTACACTCTTGTTAGCTTAGCTAACTTTACTGGCTAACATTTAGTTGGCTAGCTAACTGACAATAGCAGAAAGCGAAACCTACTCTGTGATAGTAAATAAAACACTATAAAGAGTTTATATAATGTGTTATTACATCCCTATTTGAAAGGTTGTGTCGAATTTTAATCTGGTTTTTAAGGCGGTGCTAAAGTTATCTTCAGAAGTAAATAAAGGCTGTCACGGCTTTTGAGAGGCACAATGGCTTGCAGTGATGACACAAAAAATTAATGCATTCAGTTTTACAATTGACTACCCTATCCCTGTCCCTTTCTTGTTTTTAATCTGCGAGTGAAGCGCTACACCTGGTGGAGAGAGGCTGTACGACACAGAGTGAGTTGCATTATGTGTGCTGTACGTTACATCACAATTTAACGTACAGCATCAGAGGGGCATTTTTTTCCAACTTTTCTCCAATACTATTGGCTTCCCCATGTCAATCGACGCTTGAATAGAAATGGAGTTCACGCCCCGGATTTTGGTGCCCATTTGACACCCACACCCATTTACTTTTCCCCCGTTGTGTTAGAGCCTGAATTTAAAATGGATTACATTGAGATGTTTTTGTCACTGGCCTACACACAATATCCCATAATGTCAAAGTGGAATTATGTCTTTTGACATTTCTACAAATTAAAAAGGAAGAGGAAATATTTTGCATCAATAAGTATTCAACCCCTTTGTTATGCCACGCCTTAAATCGGTCCAGAAGTAAAAATGTGCTTAAACATAATAAATTGCATGGACTCTGTGTGCATTAATAGTTTTTTTAATGATTTTGAATAACTGCCTCATCTCTATACCCCACACATACAATTATCTGTAAGGTCCCAGTCGAGCAGTGAATTTCAAACACAGATTCAACCACAAAGACCAGGGAGGTTTTCCAATGCTTCACAAAAAAGGGCACCTATTGGCAGATTGCCAGAACATAACAAAAAGCAGACATTGAATATCCCTTTGAGCATGGTGAAGTTATTCATTACACTGTGGATGGTGTATCAATACACCCAGTCACTACTAAGATACAGGTGTCCTTCCTAACTTCCTAACATAGTTGACTTTTAAAACAGTTACTGAGTTTAATGGTTGTGATACGAGGAAACTGGGGATGGATAAATAACATTGTAGTTACTACACAATACTAACCTAATTGAGACAGTGTAAAGAAGGCCTGTACAGAAAAAAATAATCTTCCAAAACATGCATCCTGTTTGTAACAAGTAACTAAAGTAACACTGTTGAAAATGTGGCAATGTAATTAACTTTTTGTCTGAATACAAAGTGTTATATTTAGGGAAAATCCAATATAACACATTACTGAGTACCACTCTCCATATTTCCAAGCAATATTGGTGGCTGCATCATGTTATGGGTATGCTTGTGTTAGCAGTTGATGTTATTCTTCAATAACGCAGACTCCAAAGCAAATCAGGGGGAGAAAAAATAGATTCATTTGAGAAGGACAAATCATAGATGTTATGCTGGGAGGTAGATGTTCAGTCTCACCTGCCCTCAGTTTTTCTCCACAGAACAAAGAAACCGGATGCCATTTATAACCCCCCACCCTAGCCTGGGGTTGACCAATCAGAAGTCCTTGCAGTACAACTGGGCCAATGGCCAAATAACAAGTACCCTGCTCCAATGTACAGACCAATGAAAACATGGCGCACATAGTTCTGAGTGCAGGACTGACATTCCACAGATTCTAAACAGCTGTTGAACTGAAAAACAACTTTTTCCATTCACAATTGCCTATTGACCATTAGTACTCTATTTAGCTGTATGTACTCTTGTCCTCTCATCCCCTGGTTTGTATATTTATCTTCAAAATATTCTTATACTTGTTATGGACTGGACAGTTTATCAAGATATAAATGAAACTGAATGGAGCTAAAAACAGGCAAAGTCGGAGAGGAAAGCACTAGGAGATGAATTCAGCTTTCAGGAGAACAATAACCTAAAACACGAGGCCAAATCTACACTGGAGTTGCTTACCAAGAAGACATTGAATTTTTAAATGTTTATTTTACTATTCAAGTCAGTTAAGAACAAATTCTTATTTTCAATGACAGCCCAGGAACAGTGGGTTGGTCAGGGGCAGAACAAATCAGCTCAGGGATTTGATCTTGCAACCTTTCGGTTACTATTCCAATTCTCTTACCACTCGGCTACCTCTAACTACTAGGCTACAGAGCTTGAAGAATTTTGAAAAGAATAATGGCCAAATGTTGCTCAATCCATGTGTGGAAAGCTCTTAGAGACTAACCCAGAAAGATTCATAACTGTAAGCGCTGACAAAGGTGCTTCTACAGAGTATTGACTCAGGGGTGTGAATCATTTCTGTATTTCATTTTCAATACATTTGCAAGAATACGTCAAGGGGTATAAATATTTTCTGAAGGCACTGTAAGGGTGGGTTGCACCAACATGGTTTTAATGAATCTAGAATAGGTGCTAATCTCGGTTTTGTAAATCTAGGTTTATAATTAAATCAGAGATGTGTTGCGCCACTAAATCTGGATCACTAAATCTATGATTAGCAGTTTTAAACTATGATTAAGTGACATATTACACCAAATACATGAGGTACTTCGTGAGTTGAAACAAAGTAGCTGCTCCTTGATGAAATAATAACAAATGTACGTTAGAACTAATGCAACTCCATCATGAAAGGTCCTCATGAGTTGGCTGATTTGAAATAAAATCCGTCATTTGCCAGTCATGTTACTAAACAGAAAACCAATTCGTTAGCTAGCATTAGCTACTGTAGCTAGCTAGTCTATAAACCCAGCGAGCTAGCATACAATATTATTTATTATTGTCATTAATTCACGTTACTTATCCATTTACTATTTGTCCGCGAGCCACCTGATCATGGCATGTCGGAGAAGTTAAATTTTCTCAGCTAATGAAAATAAACTCTTGTCGGAGCCGATGGAGGAATTTAGTACCGTACTGGAGGATAAAAAGACAGACAACACGACTGTCAAAAAGAAGTACAACACCTTAGCCATTTTATGCAACAAATGTAATGGATCGACACAGATTTAAGAGAAGAGGGACACAAATCGAATGAAAGCATGCTGGAAAAATATTGAAAGCCAAAGCCAAAAAAGATTCGGCAGGGGAGAGGCGCGGTCTATTTCAGACTGGAGCCGGAGGGGGGCCTCCGTCCAAAGGAATTGATCTTATCACCCAGAAGATATTTGAGATGATTCCACAGCAGTTTGCTCCTCTCCACCCTCCCTATGATAACGCTGGAGAACTTGAACCACCAATATTTAGTTTAGCATAAATAACAAGGCCTATAATGCATGTTAAAACTAACGTTAATACTACTTCACTACAATCTTACCTTTATCAGGCCCGTTACAGCATGTTGCATAACATCATCATTCGTACCAAGGCTGGGCATATCATGAACTCCAATTCAATTGTTGTACAAAATGAGCACGTAAATAGCCTACTAATAATGAGTTAATGATCATAAAACTCAACAGGATTAAGCCTGTCTCTAATTATTCCCAGAGGAACTCTTTACAGTAGATATGCTGCCATTTTGGGTGAGTTGCACCAACATGGTGAAACTGTCGTTTTGCTCTCTCCACAGTAGATATGCTGCCCTTTTATCAGTTAAACCACCTTAACATCCAATCTGAATGTATATTTAAAAATGTTTAACAGGCTTAAAATGAATCTAGGTTTAAAGTGAAAACTAAATTTAGATTAGAGGAAGGACTTAATTTAACTAGGATTAATTTAAAACTAGGTTTAACATTTGGTGCAACAAGGTTAATAGATAAACCTTGATTTAACCCAGTTTAAGAGTTAATCTATGTTGGTGCAACCCACCCTAAGTCTCCAATTTAGGACATTTATTTACATTATGATATGTTCTCATTCAATCCAAGGCAATAACAAACACATGGTCAAATTCATATAGTACAAACTCCTTGTTCAATTCAGCTCTTTATATTGTGAGGTGGGTGTCTCCGACTCCCTTAACTTTTCAAACCAGACTCTATTATTACATAGAAAGATACTGATATAATTAGTATTCATTTTTAAACATATTTTTCTGAAAAATGCAGTCCTACTTTTGACGTCACAACCAAAACACACACTTTAAAAAACTGTAGAATGAATGTGCCATAATTAAGCCACAACCCTACAAATATCACCAGGTAATGGAATTGCACTCCTCAACATTATGGCCACATGGTGAGTAGTCTGTCTGCAAACATTTTGTAGAAAATGAGTGAACAAGTTGGTAAATCTTCATATATTTTTAAGAAGTTTTGCTACCGAACATCTTATATATCAAGAAATATTTAAAGTACTTTATTGGGACAAAAATATATGTTTTCTGGGATGTACATCTGTCCAAATGAAAGATAGCCAGCCATATGTTAGAACCAAAATGGTCATAACCGAAACAATTTACACCATTGAGAGATATAGGTCTCATCTCTGCATCTGTGCCATTACAGATTCTGTGAAAGCACGGGCATCTCCAGTTTAAAGTTACATGTGCCATGCCCTACTAACTGAGCTACAGAGGACCAACATGTGGTTAGTGGACAAGTGCACACTTCAGGAAAAAAAAGTGTTGAGTATTAAGATGCACAGCCGGGGGGCTTCAACCCTTCAAGAGCCCAAACATTGACATATATTTGTTTGAACATTTCTATTGAAATAATAGTGTTAAAGAATTACCCAAAATTATTTATTGCAATATTTTCGAACATTAAGTGATTAAAGGGTTTGGGACAGCCACCTCTCAATATAAATAGTTGTATTGTCACGCCCTGGCCTTAGCTATCTTTGTTTTCTTTATTATTTTGGTTTGGCCAGGGTGTGACATGGGTGATGTATGGTTTTTGTCTCATCTAGGGTGTTTGTACTGTCTAGTTTTTTTTGTAGCTTTATGGGGTTGTGTTCATTCTAAGTGTTTGTGTAAGTCTATGGTTGCCTAGATTGGTTCTCAGAGGCAGGTGTTTATCGTTGTCTCTGATTGGGAACCATATTTAGGCAGGCATGTTCTTTGGGTATTTTGTGGGTGATTGTTTCCTGTGTCAGTGTTTGTGCCACACGGGACTGTTTCGTTGCCAGTTCATTTTATTATTTTGTATTTGTGTTCATGTTTAGTTTTTCTTATTAAAAACCATGGACACCTACCACGCTGCGTATTGGTCCGATCCTTGTTTCACCTCTTCAGAGGAAGAGGAGGAAATCTGCCGTGACATGTATAAACAATGACTTTGTACCATATTCACTTAAAAATATGTTTGTTATTGCCTTGGACTGAATTAGAACGTTACGTAAATACTGTAAATGTCCCAGATTGAGACTTTTTTTGGGGGTGGGACAGCAATTTACATCACATCTGTCAAATCACCCATATAGTTTCATGTGTATGTATGTATGTGTGTCTGTCTCTGTGTGTGTGTGTCTGTGTGTCTAAGTCTTGTTTGTGTGCCAGGGAGCATTGGAGATTACCTCTGGATAGATGCACATAGAAATGACCGTGGGCGTGCAAAATATTTTAATATAGTGTCTGGGTAAGAGTGTGTGTGTGTATGTGTGTGCCCACGCGTGTGGTGTGTGTGTGTGTGAGGTCTTCCTCTCTTATCTCGCTCTGCCAGGCCTTCTCTGCTCTCACACACTCCAAAGAGCTTCAAGCTGTCACTCATGGCATCACGCAGCCCTGACAAATGTCACAGAGATGAGAGGCAAGAGAGAGGGGCGAGTTGTGCTGGGTTCAGCCCCCCTGGTTAGATAAAGCAGGGCCCCGGAGTGGAGGGGACACCAGAAGCCATCATCTGCTGCCTCCCGACCACTGCACGCTCACCCCCCTACTGCAACCCCCACTGAAGCCCTCCGGGAATATCTAGGAAGATCCACTCTCATAGCCTCACCAGCTAACATTTATTTGAATGTGTGTGTGAGAGAGAGATTTTAATGCTGGCTTGATTTGGTAGCATCCGATGATGGAATTCGTGGGCAGGGCTGATCCTCTCAAAGCACATAGATTTATGGCTGACACACACACACACACACACACACACACATCACACTACGTCACGCCACACCACACCAGACAAGGGTTCAAAAACACATGTATTTGATTATTTGTTATTTAAATACGTATTTTCTGTGTATTTGAGTATTTCAAATAATGAGGCCCAAATCAATGAGTTCTATTGAACTATTGACTGTATGTATACACTAGTACACTAACATTTGGTACTGTATTTGAGTCAGTGTATTGAGTATTTACAAATAAACTGATAAAAAAAATAAACGCAACATGAACTGTAAATTGTTAGTCCCATGTTTCATAAGCTGAAATAAAAGATCCCAGAAATGTTCAATAAGCACAAAAAGCTAATTTCCCTTTTTTTTTTGCCCAACTTTGTTATGCCACACCTGACAGTTGTGGCATATCAAGAAGCTGATTAAACAGCATGATCATTACACAGGTGCGCCTTGTGCTGGGGACAATAAAGGGCCACTCTAAAATGTGCACAACACAATGTCACAGATGTTTTGAGGGAGCATGCAATTTGCATGCTGACTGCAGGAATGTCCACCCGAGCTGTTTCCAGGGAATGTAATGTTAATTTCTCTATCATAAGCCATCTCCAACGACATTTTAGAGAATTTGGCAATGCGTCCAACCAGCCTCACAACCGCAGATCATGTGTAACCACACTAGCCCACATTCTTCACCTGAGGGATCATCTGAGACCAGCCACCAGGACAGCTGATGAAAATGAGGAGTATTTCTGTCTGTAATAAAGCCCTTTTGTGTAGAAAATCTCATTCTGATTGGCTGGGAATTGCTCCACAGTGGTTGGACCTATGCCCTCCCAGACCCACCCATGGCTGTGCCCCTGCCCAGTCATGTGAAATTCATAGATTAGGGCCAAATGAATTCATATCAATTGACTGATTTCCTAATATGAAATGTATCTCAGTAAAACTGTTGAAATTGTTCCATGTTAAGCTTATATTCTTGTTCATTATATGTACATTCCAATATTCTGAATACTTACTTTGAAATACACAACATGACCAAAAGTATGACAACACCTGCTCGTCAAACATCTCATTCCAAAATAATGGGAATTAATATGGAGTTGGTCCCCCCCTTTGCTGCTATAACAGCCTCCACTCTTCTGGGAAGGCTTTCCAATAGATGGAACATTGCTGCGTTGACTTGAAACCATTCAGCCACAAGAGCATTAGTGAGGTTGGTTACAGAAGTTGGGCGATTAGGCCTGGCTCACAGTCGGCATTCCAATTCATCCCATAGGTGTTCGATGGGGTTGAGGTGAGGGCTCTGTGCAGGCCAGACAATATCTTCCACACTGATCTCGACAAACCATTTTTGTATGGACCTCGCTTTGTGCACGGGGGCATTGACATGCTGAAAGAGGAAAGGGCCTTCCCCAAACTGTTGCCACAACGTTGGAAGCACAGAATTGTGTAGAATGTCATTGTATGCTGTAGTGTTAAGATTTCCATTCATTGGAACTAAGGGGCCTAGCATGAACCATGAAAAAACAGCCCCAGACCTCCTCCACCATACTTTACAGTTGGCACTATGCATTAGGGCATGTAGCGTTCTGCTGGCATCCACCAAACCCAGATTTGTTTGTCGGACTGCCAGATGGAGAAACGTGATTCATCACTCCAGAGAACCCATTTCCACTGCTCCAGAGTCCAATGGCGCAAGGTTTACAACATTGCGTATGGTGATCTTAGGCTTGTGCGCGGCTTCTCGGCCATGGAAACCTATTTCAGGAAGCTCCAGAGGAATACTGATTTTGCTTCCAGAAGCAGTTTGGAACTCGGTAGGGAAGGTTTAGTTCATTAATTTGACCTTTTAAAAAAAAACAGGAAACAAAAAACTTGAAAAAGCCATACAGGCACATGATTAAAATCATTGATGATAACACACAAAGTATGGTACTTATTTCTATTAGGCCCTCAGAAAAAAATGATGGTAGCACACGGCTAAGACAGCAAGATAATAAAACATAAAAAGAGAGAAGAAGAACATCTCATTATTTCAGTTACATTGTAAGGTACATTCAAATGGGCACTGAAGACAAACCGTTTTTTTTATTTTAACTGCCCAGAGAGGACATCGTTTTTATGGGCAGAGGCAACTCAATCCTCTGCGGCTCCAGAATAAAAGAAAGTACCTTTCCCAGCATTACTCCTGAACCTGTATAAGCACGGAGTAGCAATACCTGATCTGGTGCTGTGATTGTGTGCATCCCTAAAGATATCTGGGCACAGAACCGTAAATATTCCTGTAAACCAAACCAAATCGGGTACACCCTAGCCTCAGCAGTCAACCGGTTGTGTTCTCACCTTCAATACAACCCTGATCAGATTATTCTGGGCTATCTGCAACCAAGGACAGACGGTTATTACGCACTACGCGCTTCAGCGGTCCTGTTCTGTGAGCTTGTGTGGCCTACCACTTCGCGGCTGAGCCGTTGTTGCTCCTAGATGTTTCCACTTCACAATAACAGCACCTATAGTTGACCTGGACAGCTGTAGCTGGGCAGAAATGTGACATCCTATGACGGTGCCATGTTGCATGTCACTGAGCTCTTCAGGAAGGCCATTCTACTGCCAATATTTGTGTATGGGGATGGCATGGCTGTGTGCTCGATTGTATACATCTGTCAGAAATGGGTGAGGCTGAAATAATTGAGATACACACACAGCTCTGTTGAGTGTCAGATGAGTGAAGATGCCAGAAACCTACCAATTACAAATACAAATGCGAGAGTGCAAAATGGTGTCCTCACTCTCATGTCACGACACACACAACATCGCACACACACCAGCACTTACTCAAACATGCATACAGTATGCACTGCATCTACATGGCTGTACACTGATGGTTCCGATCTGTCAGCGTCCAACGAAAAGGCATGTCTGATCTTTCTGAGCCTGACTGTCTGTGAAGATGGCGACACACCATGACAAGTGGACAGCATCATAAAGAATAATGACTAGCATCAATTTCCACTGCCGAGATACGCCATCAACATATATCTCCTCACAGAGAGGGAAAAGGCAGGGAAAACACAAAACGTATGCTCTCATTCACTGAGAAAATGATTTATAACCCCTATATCTGTCGCACACAGGTGCAAATATACACGCACACAAAGGTTTTACTCTTGAAAACCTGTTGAGGGATAAAGATCAGAGTGCGCGTGTGTGTGTGTGTGTGTGCGCACCCTTAGCGGCGTTAGCATAAAGTGGATGTTTCTGGTTTTCAGGGATACAGTATTGTCAACCTAACTTTATTTTCCTCTGAAAAACAGAAGTGGAGACTAGGGCTGGGTGGTATAGCGTATTTTACGATATACCGGTATTGATGCACGGTTTTTGGGTTTGAACTTTACCTTCTATGACTGTATTTCAATGTTTGGTTTGCTAAATGTGATACGCCGAGTGTAACTACCATTTTCATAGTTTACTTCACCACTTGAGTCATCTATCTCCATGCTGCATTCCACACAGACCTAGCCCCGCCCCCTGTCACTCAAAGAGTGCATTTGTTGTTCCTCCTCGACAACAACACACTTTCATTCGGTCTCTGCATGGTCAATGCAGCACATGCAAGAATGTTGATGACAATGATACTGTTTTCACTTTGCTTCTTAATATAAATCCACTAGCGTTCTATAATTACACTATTAGTTTGTGTTCCTTACATCTACAAACAGCTAGTTTGTCTTTTCTTAGTAAGTTGGGTCTAAATCTTGTTAGCCGCTAATGTTAATCGCTAATGCTAATCACTAGTTAGCTAATAAATGTACTTAGCCAGAGAAAACGCTACTAGCTAATACAGCCTAGTAATACCAGTGAGGGTGTAGACCTACATCTGAATGTTTTTCGTGTGCAACAGCATCTTCTAAACCAAAGGAATACACAAAGTATGAATATATTACCTACATGAAGTAGCTAAGAGAAAACATTCAATGTTATTGGGTCTCCTAGGAAACACTTGTCAACACTTTGGTTCCTACCCTCCCTGACATTTTCATTTGTTTTCATCTCAAACACTGTATTCAAAGTGCTCACTATTATATTCTTACTATAGAATGGAGAAAGACCCATTGAAATCACTTACAGTGTATGCGTTGCCACCCTGGGGTCACGCACCACTCATAAAGCAAATTTCGAACTTTTATTATCTAAAAAAAAATGTAAATACCATATGACGCTTTGGCCTCATCGCCCAGCCCTTGTGGGGACTCCGCTCAGCCGTCTTTCGACGCTGGCTATGTTAGGGTAGTGTTTGATGAAATTTCCCTCTAATGCGAAGGCCACTTCACTTCCTGCTCACAGTGGCTTCACTTGATTAGAACGTTTCTGTTTTGCGGCTAAAGGGACTTGACGGACATTTCCATGACAACCTCTCGCAGTCATATAGGTGTGTTATACCTTCATACCGGTCAAACAGGCACTTCCATCAAACCTATCTGAAATGCAAAACAGGGAACTACAACAACGAGAAGAAGAAAACATGGTTCGAAGCTCGAGAGAGAGGAGATCCACTAATGTACAGCCATTTTCTATGGAGTTTGAATTCCGCTGCCTGGTAGTCGTAATTAAGTTGTTTATGTTGATTTGTAGCCCTGTAATAAATCAGCATAAACTTGTCATAAGGGCTTCAATCATTTCGAATGAGAGCTACACTCAAATATATATTTATCTTTGTCTCTCGAACACAAATACATGCCTCCCCCCACCCCAAACACACACACCAAAGGGACCTCCCTATTCTCTACTACACTGAAAGGGTAATCCCATATTGGTGTCCCTAATGCAACACTCAGTAAAGGAAATGGTGGTGGTGGAGGGGAGCAGACAGAGCAGCAGATAAGATAAGCACTGTTTATACAAGCCTGAGTAGAACAAATCCTGTATTAAGGGCCTAACGCAAGCATCCGATTGCCAGGTTGTCTTCGTCAACAGGCATGATCGCTAACACCCACCATCACCCTGCCCTTGTCGAGTGTCTTGCCCACCAGTGCTCACCCCTCTCTGGGCCTGGCCAATAAGAACATTCTCTCTCCGCCTGTTGTTCTCTCTTGTAAACCTCTTCTGCCCACTCTACATTTTTCCATCTGATTCAATACAGTAGCTGGGAAGAAAATAACATCAAATCGTACACAGTAAAATCTCAAGAGTTAATTCAACTCCTATGGAGTCAAATTTAACACAATATTTAGTTTGTGTTAAAGTTACTCTGGTCATGGTGTTGATATGTTTGGAGTTAAAATTACACTAAATGGAGTAAATATCCAACTCTTAGAGAGTTTTTAAATTGTACCTTTATTTAACGAGGCAAGTTGCTTAAATTGAACTCCAATTGCCATTTGACTATTTTCAGTGTCATTTTTTATTAACTCCCTTGCAATTTTACACCTTTCTGTGTTGTTTTGATCAACAACAGAAGAGTACATTTCTCTGTCAGTACATTTCTCTACTTCCTTTGAGTTGGGTGTAAAGCCTTATTTGAATATTTCTCAATGCGTCACATTGTTGTGGTTTGCTATGTGATGCTTTCAACAGAGATTGGACCAACCTGCAGAAAGATAGATATACAATGCTTTAATATCAATCACAACATGCGTTTAGAATGCCTGTCAGAGTAGGGAAGAAACAGTTGACTACATGAAGGAAACAGTTGACTACAGGAAGATTACCTACACAATGTAAACTGGAACAACTCTTACTAATGGTTGCTAAATCCAACCACTTACAGATTGGATTACATTAGAAAAATGTAAGTTTCTAATCTTTGTGGAGACTAAGATTTTTTTTTAAACAAGAGTACGTGCGAAACAGATATTGAAACACATTTTTGTTTTTAAATCAACCTGCAACAGAGCATTCTGGGAAATACAACAATCAGGCCCCTCCCATATATGTGAAAAGCTGCATAGTTTTAACTCCCTGTCTCTGTTTACGCTTATGGAGTTAAAAGTAATTTGTCCCAATGAACTCCAGTTATCAACATTAACTCCAGGGAGCATATCACTCTCTTGATTGTTAAATGTAACCACATGTAATCTAAAATGGAACCTACGTAATCCCCGAAAGTAATTATTTATCATGAGAGTACCATAAACAAAAACTAGTAATGCTACATACTCAAAGAAAGGTTACAATCTCACCTTTCTGGTAAAAATAGTTACACATTCCTGAGGTGTAGTCACTTTTGATGACACAAGTTCAAGTACACAGTACAAATATGAAAATATGATGTTTTTTTTATACTATGCACTTCCTATTCAACAACACTGTATGAATAAACCTTGAAATAGGCTTTCTAAATACAGTGCATTCGGAAAGTATTCAGACCCCTTGAATTTTTCCATATTTTGTTACGCTACAGCCCTACTCTAAAATGGATTTAAAAAAATATATATTTTCTCATCAATCCACACACAATACCCCATAATGACAAAGCAAAAAACAGGTTTATAGACTTTTGTAAATTCATTTTTTAAAATAAAAACTGAAATACCACATTTACATAAGTATTCAGACTCTTTACTCTACTTTGTTGAATCACCTTTGGCAGCGATTACAACCTTTGAGTCTTCTTGGGTATGACTCTACAAGCTTGGAACACCTGTATTTGGGGAGTTTCTCTGTTTCTTCTCTGCAGATCCCCTCAAGCTCTGTCAGGTTGGATGGAGAGCGGTTCTGCACAGCTATTTTCAGGTCTCTCTAGACTTTTCGATCAGGTTTAAGTCCGGGCTCTGGCTGGGCCACTCAAGGACATTCAGAGACTTGTCCTGAAGCCACTCCTCCGTTGTATTGGTTGTGTGCTTAGGGTCGTTTCAGTTTGTTTCGGTTCACCCCAGTCTGAGGTCCTGTGCGCTCTGGAGCAGTTTTTCATTGCTCCGTTCATCTTTCCCTCGATCCTGACTAGTCTTCCTGCCACTGAAAAACATTCGCCACAGCATGATGCTACCACCACCACCACCATGCTTAACCGTAGGAATGGTGCCAGGTTTCCTCAAGACGTGACGCTTGGCATCCAGGCAAAAGAGGTCGAATCTTGGCTTCATCAGACCAGAGAATCTGGTTCCTCATGGTCAGAGTCCTTCAGGTGCCTTTTCACAAACCTCAATCGGCTGTCATGTACCTTTTACTGAGGGGTTGCTTCCGTCTGACCACTAAACCACAAAGGCCTGCTTGGTAGAGTGCTGCAGAGATGGTTGTCCTTCTGGAAGGTTCTCCCATCTCCACAGAGGATCTCTGGAGCTCTGTCAGAGCGACCATCAGGTTCTTGGTCACTTCCCTGTCCAAGGCTCTTCTCCCCTGATTGCTCAGTTTGGCCAGGTGGCCAGCTCTAGGAAGAATCTCGGTGGTTCCAAACTACTTCCATTTAAGAATGATGGAGGCCACTGTGTTCTTGGGCACCTTCAATGCTGCAGACATTTTTTGGTAGCCTTCCTCAGATCTGTGCCTCGACACAATCCTGTCTCGGAGCTCTACGGACAATTCCTTCGCTTGGTATTTGCTGTGACAAGCACTGTCAAATCAAATCAAACTTTATTTGTGACATGCCGAATACAACAAGTGTAGACCTTCCTGTGAAATTCTTACTTACAAGCCCTTACCCAACAGTGTTGTTCAAGTAGAGTTAAGAAAATATTTACCAAATAAACTAAAGTAAAATATAATATAAAAGTAACACAATAAAATAACAGTAATGAGGCTATATACAGGGGGTACTGGTACCGGGTCAATGTGCAGGGGTACAGGTTAGTCGAGGTCATTTGTACATGTAGTTAGGGGTGAAGTGACTGTGCACAGATAATAAACAGCGAGTAGCAGCAGTGTACAAAACAAATGGGGGGGGGGGTGATCAGGCTTACCACTGTTGTGTCGTCAGCAAACTTAATAATGGTTTTGGATTTGTGTTTGGCCACGCAGTCATGGGTGAACAGGGAGTACAGGAGAGGACTAAGTACACACCCCTGAGGGGCCCCAGTGCTACTGCCTACTCTTACTACCTGTGGGTGGAAGTCCAGGATCCAGTTGCAGAGGGAGGTGTTTAGTCCCAGGGTCCTTAGCTTAGTGATGAGCTTCGTGGGCACTATGGTGTTGAACGCTGAGCTGTAGTCAATGAACAGCCTTCTCACATAGGTGTTCCTTTTGTCCAGGTGGGAAAGGGCAGCGTGGAGTGTGATTGAGATGGTGTCACCCGTGGATCTGTTGGGGCGGTATCTGAATTGGAGTGGGTCTAGGGTATCCAGGAGGATGCTGTTGATATGAGCCTTGACCAGCATTTCAAAGCACTTTATGGCTACCAACGTGAATGCTATGGGGCGGTAGTAATTTAGGCAGGTTACCTTCGCAGGTTGAAAATGTCAGTGAAGACACTTGCCAGTTGGTCCACTCATGCTTTGAGTACACATCCTGGTAATCTGTCTGGCTCCGTGGCTTTGTGAATGTTGACCTGTTTAAAGGACTCACATCGGCTACTGATAGCGTTAACACACAGTCGTCCAGAACAGCTGGTGCTCTCGTGCATGCTTCAGTGTTGCTTGCCTCGAAGCAAGCATAAAAGGCATTTAGCTCATCTGGTAGGATCTTGTCATTGGGCAGATTTTGTCTGGGTTTCCCTTTGTAGTCCGTAATAGCTTGCAAGCTATTACGTGTATTAGGTGTATTAGGATTCAATCTTAATCCTATATTGACGCTTTGCTTGTTTGATGGTTTGTCTGAGGGCATAGCGCGATTTCTTATAAGTGTCCGGCCTTTAGCTTGATGCGGATGTTGCCTGTAATCCATGGCTTCTAGTTGGGATTTGTACATACGGCCACTGTGGGGACGACAACGTCGATTAACTTATTGATGAATCCGATGACTTAGATGATATGTTCATCAATGCCATTGGATGAATCCAGGAACATATTCCAGTCTGTGCTAGCAAAACAGTCCTGTAGCGTAGCATCTGCGCCGTCTGACCACTTCCCTGTTGAGCGAGTCACTGGTACATCCTGCTTTAGTTTTTGCTTCTAAGCTGGAATCATGAGGATATAATTATAGTCAGATTTGCCAAATGGAGGGCGGTGGATAGCTTTGTATGTGGGTGGAGTAAAGGTGGTCAAGAGTTTTTTTACTCTGGTTGCACGTGACATGCTGGTAGAAATGAGGTAAAACAGATTTAAGTTTGCCTGCATTAAAGTCCCCGGTCAACTGTGGGACTTTATATAGACAGGTGTGTGCCTTTCCAAATCATGTCCAATCAATTGAATTGAATCAAGTTGTAGAAACATCTCAAGGATGATCAACGGAAACAGGATGCACCTGAGCTCAAGTTCGAGTCTCATAGCAAAGGGTCTGATTACTTATGTAAATATGTTTTTTGGGGGGTTTCATCTTTAATATGTTTGCAAAAATGTCTAAAAACCTGTTTTTGCTTTGTCATTATGGGGTATTGTGTGTAGATAGTTTTTATTTAATCAATTTTAGAATAAGGCTGTAACGTAACAAAATGTGGAAAAAGGGAAGGGGTCTGAACACTTTCCGAATGCACTGTGGTATATACAAATTATAAAATGACTAACTATAACATTTCACCTTCCTTATAACTGTAAAAAACATTGTTGTATGTTCAGTGTTAGAGACAATTTGCATAGGTTTCTCTTGATCAAAACATCTGCCCCCACTGCAGTGAACGTCACACAGACCTCTAGCTTGGCTTTGTGAACTCGTTGTCATTCTATGAAAGTAAGTATAAAATCTAGGAATTATTTTAGATTAATGGCTCTAAATTGATCTCTCAAACCACTCTCTCCTGCTGCGCTACGATGTAGGAATTGCAGGCAGGTGCTTTGTCAGTGGCTTTGACAGCCAGCAGTTGAGGGACATTCCATCTTCAAGTGGGACAGATTTCACATCCTACATCGCACAGGCGGACAAAATATACTACCGTGTCCATGGGAACCAGGGCTACCGCTCAATGCTCTACAATGTCAAGAGATCGATTTATAAGCAAAAATGGCAGTTTTAACCGGAACCAGAACAACTCAGGTCCCTTCAACAGGGCACTATACATCTACGAGGTTTTAAGTCCCAGTAGATTCAATTTAACCTAACATTTTTGGATACTGTGATTTCAACTATCCTTGATTTAGTGTATAGCAACCTAATGTTCTTTGAGTAATGTTATCTGTGACATGTTTCTATCAGTATCAAGTTCAGGACAGCCTCCTTAATCAACTGCCTATTAGCAGTTGAAAAAATGGTGTTTCGGTAAAAAGCTGAGAGATGGGGCTGGAGAAATGTAACCCCTCTTAAATTCATAAAACTGACAATCCATTATATCAAAATTAGAGCTTTAACCATGTTTTGAGGCTACGCATATACCACAACAGACACGTGCACATCCACACAAACAAACAAGCAGTCGTATAATGATTGTCATGGCAGAAATGTAGATCTGGTTCAATCCAGGGAATGTTCTACGGGTCTGAAGAATAGATCCCATCTGTGGGTCCGATCTTTTAGTCAAGGCATACTTGTACTGAGTGGGCTACAGCTCATAGATAGGCAAACATGTCCCATTGAGAAAATGCTCCTATAATGAGTGGTTCAAACGCGCCCAAGGTTCCCTTCATGGACAAAATTGAAAGAACAGCGCACTACATTGTGTAAACTCTATAGTATCTTGTATTCTCAGTCGGGGCAGCATGAGTACATGAAACGTAAAAAGATCACATATTGGATTTTGATCTTGAGCAAGGGAGACTTTCCATTGAACCCACTGCGCTATTCCGCTCTCAACCGTCTCCCATAGGCCCTCCAGTTTAAATGTGACTATAATACTATTGACCATGCATCTGGCCTCACAAAAGGGTCTTCGTAAGAGGGATGACGAGTGAGGGAGAGGAGAGAAACAACTGTAAATCTGCAGCCATTGAACACATTTAAACGCTGGGCGTTTTAGAGCTCTTAAATGCGTCTTAAATAGCCTAAAGTTCCGTGGCATCTAACGTCACACACTTTCCTCCGCAGCTGGGCAGCCCTTGAGAAACGTGTTTTTTTCTCCACCAAATGAATTACTACTCATTACGTCAACACCAATAAAATAATAAAAAAAGACACTATTCCGAAACGGCAGACTGAAAGCACGAGCGGCTGTCATGGTGTATCACTGCGGCGAGAAGAAAAAAACGAAGTAAAAATAAATTCAGAGTCTGATTTAATGAGTGTCATCAGCTCTGCTTTGCACTTGAATGAGAGGAAAATGAGAGGAAGAAGGGAGGGGGAAACGAGATATAGGGAAAGAAAAAAAGGGATCTTGAGCAGCCCAACAAAAACCCAATCCAATTTAAAAACTCAAAATCCTCGGTGCATCATTTCTAACGTCCAAGCCCACTTTCCTCCTTGTTTGATGAGCACATGGTCTGAGTAGAGTCCCATCACATGATGAATTAGCAGAGATCACCTTCCTATTTTAAAGATACAGCCATTCTCTCCAGTTGGCTTCACACCAAGTGGCCCGGGGGCTAAGATACAGAGGGATAGAGAAGAGAAGGAATATGGGAAACTGCCTGGAACTTGTTTACTTGTGCAGCCGGTCGTGCTCACCTTCGCTGTTAAATCTAGATTGTGAATGCACTGTTTTCCCTTCAATGAAAATCAATACACAGAAATCAGCCAGGCATGGCAATGGAAAGAGGGGTTGTGGAACTAGCGGCGTGCTGGAATATTCTGCTACTGTGCTTGTCAACTAGCTCTTTCTACATGTGCAGCGGTGCTTTAGGCTAGTGGTCAGGGGTGTGATGAGAGGAGAATGTCTGATGTGTTGGAGGCCGAGTCCATGTGGTTTTCGTGTACGTTTAAAGTGTCACCCTATGATATAGCACTGCATATGTAATCCTTAAACCATTATTGTCAGTGTCTAGGCACTGGCATGTATGTAGAGCTCAGAACCTATTGTGAAATCATTGAACTGTATCTCCCTATGTACTCAAACAATGCCCTTAGTGCCATTGGTGTTATTGCCTTTCACTGCTGTATCTTCCGAGGATGTCACACACACACACACACACACACACACACACACACACACACACACACACACACACACACACACACACACACACACACACACACACACACACACACACACACACACACACACAGTTCCAGGAGGGCACTGTTTGTGTTTTTATAGCATCATTTATTTGCGTGGGGGCAGAGAAATATCATGAAATATTTATCAGGTGTCCAAGTCATGTCATGGAGAGAGAGAGAGAGACAGAGATGGAACGAGAGAAAAGATGGAGAGCAAGAGCGAATGTGAGACAGTAAAGGTGAGGATAGAGAGAGAAAGTAAGAGGGTGACAGAAGGAAAAGGTGTCTGTGTGAGTTGAGAGACAAGTTTAAAAAAGGAGAGAGCAGGGAATCCGCTTGCGTGCAGATGTCTTATTTACGGATGCCTCACCATTTCTATTTGGGCTATTCCCTCCCTGACGTCAACCACCTACATTGTTTATTACAATCACAGGAGAGATGACTCTTCTGAATGCTAAGTGCGCCATGTCAAAACGTATCTACATCTCACTGCTACCTCTGAGAACAGTGTAACTTTCAACTGGTTTAAATGTCAGAGTTTTACACACATTGCCTTTCAGAGAGTCGTTCTGGTTAAATGTACACACTTGGGGGTAGATGTCACGGACAACTTTGATAACCTTTTTACGGCTAGTTTTACTCTTCTCTGTACTCTGGTGGGTAAAGATTTTTGAAAGATGGTCACAACTCCCCCTTTCATTAGCTGGTCAAATTAATTAGGTTAAAATGCATGTCCTTCCGAAATTCTCCTACCTCTTTCTCAATGTATACTTATTTTTATTCCCAAATCTTTCTTTCAAAAACACGATGGTATTAACTCAGACTTCATCTGGAATTTAAAAAAAAACAAGGATCCGCAAGGTGTTCCTGCAAAGGCCTAAACCCTTAGGGGGTATAGCCCTACCCAATTTCCAGTTCTATTATCGTGGTGCCAACTTCTGTGTAATTCAGTACTGGATACGTGCAGATACACTACATATCATTCCAGCATAGTTGAAGATAGAATCTTTATGCATGTCATCCTCATTGGCTGCTTTGACACATTCTGCTGCTTCAGGTTATACCAAAAACATTTGAGTAAAAACCACTTACTTCTGTGGAAATCACCCTCTCCTCCGTCTCATTTTGTGTGGATTAAAAGGTGTCTTACACTTTAGTATATTGGGAAAGGTAAAATATACCCTACAGGGTTCTTCTGAATGTTGCAGCCTTTCTTTACCGATGTAGAAACACTGCTATGCCCCTTTACTCTACAGTAAACTGCCTACCTAAACTTTGTATTTTTTCATTTCACTACCTTATTTATTATAATTATTCTATTCATTTTGAAGACTGGCCATGTTTTTTGTGTACTTTGTTGTTTCTAATGTATGTTTTGATATGAAAGTATTACTTAAGCATTTTATATTTTTGGGCATATATTGTACATTCCGACCTCATTCAAAAAGCATGTTCCCATCATATATTGAATGTATAAAATCACATGTGCAATGTGCTGCATTTCAAGCATTGTTTACACTGTAACTGAAAAAAAATTAAAATGAAAAAGAGTTACAAAAAACACACATTTCAGGGTTTTAACACTCACAAACATGGGGGGGAGTAATGTCGTAGCGGTTAGCGTGGTTAGCGCTACTTGCAATACGACATTTGGACTTGCATGAGACATCCACGGTAGGCCTCACAGAAACTGGTTCTGTAAATGTGCAACGTGCAGAAGCAGAGCCTGGTCATTTTAATCTGGATCCAGCTAATCAGCCAGCAACCCCATTGGATTCCGTCACCATTATCATTATCAACTGATCAATTGATTTCCTAATGATCACGTACACGTGCTAATTACTCTGCGGTGCTCCAGTGATAATTTTGTCAGGGAAAGGCCATAGCCATGCACTGGAGAAAAGATTGTATAGATTTATCCTTTGAAAAACAAACACACTAAAAGACCCATATTAAATCAAACACTGTAACCGGCAGTCTGGGGTAAATCCAGGACAGTCTTGTAGTGCGGCTAGAATGTGAACGCAATTTCTGAATGGGATTCTTTTTTGTCTCAACCATTTCCTACCCTTTCGAAAAAGTAAACTTTGAATGCGAGAGTTTGTTTTCAAAATGCATTGCATTCAGGTTGTAATGACCTAAGCCTATGACAATGAATGCTTCTAACATACAATCCCTCCCACTGTAGAGTACAGTAGCTCTCTTCAGGTAGCTAAAGAGCTGTGGCAAGCAAAGTAGTGTGTAACAGGGTGGAAAACGTCCAAAAACCCCCATCCAAACAGCCCTAAGACTGCAGTAATGAAGCATAATGGCAGTAATTATATGTGGGAGAGGGAGTTGAAAGGCTGGGTGAGAAATGCTGAGGGAGAGAAAGAGTGTGAGGTCCTATGGAGACAGAGAGCGAGGGAAATGGAGGGAGTCGAGGGAGAGCAAGATAATCCCCCAAAGTGTTTTCTGCCCTACCTTTTAAAAAGTATAGCTTTAAATGCTTTCACGAGAAGACACGACAACTGCAAATTGTGAGCCTGGTTGTGTGTGGCAGTGTGTTTGTGGATGAGTGATTGCATGCGGGGTGTAGGGTTCTGCTTGTGTACTGTACATGTGTGCGTATGTGAGAGTATGCGTGTGTGTGTGTGTACATCCGTGCAGCATGTATGGATGTACATGTAAGCCGCAAACAATCCTCGACGCCACGGCAAAATCCTCCACTCTGACGTACGTGTTGCACAGAAAATGCCACTTTCCGGCATGATATCTCCCACTTGGTTGATTCATAATTCAGAAAGGCATCTCTCTTTTTGGATTAGATACTGAGGTCATACTAGGCCACCTGAAATGTTAATGGACGGCATAAGAGCAGCGAAGAAAGAAAAAAAACGTATGTAGTACAACACCTGCGCGACATAGCCACTTATCTGATTATCCATCTGCAGATAACATAAAATGGATTCTTTCTGGATTCGACCAGTTTTCCCACAGCGGAGAGCTGATCAACGCACCTAGTAGCCATGAAACACTGTGGGACTACGGCCGCTCACTGTCTGGAAACCACAATTACGCAGATAAATATCCGTAACAAGTGTTACGCATCTCTTCTGTCCACAAGAAAGAGCACGAGGTCAGCAAATAGCAAGTAGATTGGTCTCCTCAGGGGTTGTGTTTAATAGACTAATGGCCGGTAAAGACCGTCTGCCAGCTAGCTTCTGTTGTTATCTTATTAAAGCAAATATGGCATTTATTTTAGTTTTGTTTAGGGCCTGTAAGAACCAACTGTAAAGTAACATTAATTACGATGTTAGCCATCTACTGCTAACTGCTACCACTTGTTAGCCACATAATATGCATGTTTTTAAGTGTCCTTTGTACACTATTTGTAGGATGAACTTAAAGTACTGCTATCTCTTTGTCTATAAGATTGTGGCTGAAAGGAAACGTTACCAATTCTACCGGAAAAACGTTGCAAGTAAAACACAGCACTGACGTGTTTGGCTCACACCAACAACAAAGCTACCAATTATGGTTAGTCTGATCACAGATAGTTGATTGTGAAATAGAGTGAGAGAACTGGGCAATGGCAGTAAACTGGTACTCTTCCCTGTAAACGGAGCATTCAGTACTTTTGTTATTTTCTAACTGGAGATCAATGTTTCCAGAGAACAGAGATCAATGTAGTTCACTGGAAATAGACAGGTGGGTCCATCCTGACCTGGCTAGGAGCACGCTTTCGATCTACACTTAGGCCCTATTATGTCTGTTCCTATTAAACCAGCCTCTAGTCTAAAGAGCCAAAGTCCTCAGTCTGGCTCATAAGCCCCTGACACCTGGCCAAGTAAGGCTTATACACAACAACTTGTAAACAAACAAGTTCACATCCTGATGGCCATTTTGGATTCCCTTCAGCATTAAAAACCACCACCTGTCGCCGGCTCTCTTTTCTCCACTGAAGTAAGACAGATTGCAATAAGCATAAAAGTGAGCTTTTAATTCCATTCATGTTGTGCTGGCAAGAGCAGCAAAGCTGTGCGAGGGCTATAAACGTCAAAAGAGTAACAGTTTTTCCAGAGAGGCCATGTTTACTGTAGATAAATATGTGCATATTTATCGTTTGTATCTGCATATCTGCGGATCCAAGCTTGCTTGGGGAAATGAATGTGCAGATAAACTGTTCACAGTTTAAACGGAAGGTGTCTTAGGTAGTTAGCAGGGTGAGACACATTTTATACATCTAAAAGGAGATGGGTCTCTGAAACCAATTTGATTGTAATCTTGTGTTGGGATTATGTGTGATTGTTTGTGGACTCTGGCAGGGTAGTCAGTTCAGGTCTTGGTAATGTGAACAATATTGGTTCATTGCAAAGGTAAACAGACCCAGATCATGGTTCTGCAATAACACATCCTATGAGTGATTACTTGAATACCACTTAAAATACAGGTCCGTGTGTGTGTGTGTGTGTGTGTGTGTGTGTGTGTCACTCACAGGGGCCAGCTACATCTATCAGAGCTGCTTCAGCCTCCTCAGAGATGGGCCATGGAGAGAGAAGGGACAGCAGGGGGACAAACACAATAACGTCATAGTAGAGGAGGACAGAGAGGGGTGACAGAGGCTAAAGGCGGTTATTAATTAAGATCACATGAGTATAGACAGTGTTGTCCAACTCAGAATAGGCCCCACACAAATTCCAACTGTATTTAGTGCAGTTATCGAATCTTGTTTGGAATTGATTTGTGACACGTGTTGGTTGCATCATGTGTGTTTGATCATCCCAATGCAATGCCTTGCATTTGCAGGGATTTCATTTTGTCAGACTTGTGTGAGCACTGGGCATTGGTCCCAGTTGTGGCACGATTGTCAAAACAAGGGAATAGAGTCAAATTGGGTAAGCCAAATTAAAATTGAGAAAAACTCCCTCTGTGCCGGTAGTGCATACTACCCTTCAAAAGTTTGGGGTCACTTAGAAATGTCCTTGTTTTTGAAATATATATATATTTTTTGTCCATTAACAAATTGCATCACATTGAGCAGAAATACAGTGTAGACATTGTTCATTTTGTAAATGACTATTGTAGCCGGAAACGGATTAATTTTAATGGAAAATCTACATAGGCGTACAGAGGCCCATTATCAGCAACCATCACTCCTGTGTTCCAATGGCACATTGTGTTAGCTAGTCCAAGTTTATAATTTTAAAAGGCTAATTGATCATTAGAAAACCCTTTTGCAATTATGTTAGCACAGCTTACAAATTTGGTGCGGATTAAAGAAGCAATAAAACTGGCCTTCTTTAGACTAGTTGAGTATCTGGAGCGTCAGCATTTATGGGTTCGATTGGGGCTCAAAATGGCCAGAAACAAATAACTTTCTCCTGAAACTCTTCAGTCTATTCTTGCTCTGAGAAATGAAGGATATTCCATGCGAGAAATTGCCAAGAAACTGAAGATATCGTACAACGCTGTGTACTGTACTACTCCCTTCACAGAACAGCGCAAACTGTCTCTAACCAGAATAGAAAGAGGAGTGGGAGGCCCCGGTGCACAACTGAGCAAGAGGACAAGTACATTAGTGTCTAATTTGAGAAACAGATGTCTCACAAGTCCTCAACTGGCAGCTTCAATAAATAGTACCCACAAAAACCAGTCTCAACATCAACAGTGGAGAAGCGACTCCGGGATTCTGGCCTTCTAGGTAGAGTTTCTCTGTCCAGTGTCTGTGTTCTTTTGCCCATCTTAATATTTTCTTTTTATTGTCCAGTCTGAGATATGTTTCTTTCATTGCAACTCTGCCTCTTCACGGTTGACGTTGAGACTGGAGTTTTGCGGGCACTATTTAATGAAGCTGCCTCTGAAGGGAGTAGTCCACAGCATTGTACGAGATCTTCAGTTACTTGGCAAATTCTTGCTTGGAATAGCCTTCATTTCTCAGAACAAGAATAGACTGATGAGTTTGGGAAGAAAGTTTTTTTTTCTAGCCATTTTGAACCTGTAATCGACGCCACCAATGCTGATGCTCCAGATACTCAACTAGTCTAAAGAAGGCCAGTTTTATTGCTTCTTTAATCAGAACAAACATTTTCAGCTGTACTAACATAATTGCAAAAGGGTTTCCTAACGATCAATTACCCTTTTAAAATTATAAACTTGGATTAGCTAACACAACGTGCCACTGGAACACAGGAGTGATGGTTGCTGATAATGGGCCTCTGTACACCTATGTAGATATTCCATTAAAATAAATCAGCCGTTTCCAGCTACAATAGTCAGTCATTTACAACATTAACAATGTCTACACTGCATTTCTGATCAATTTGATGTTATTTTAAATGGACAGAAAAAAATGTTTTTTTCTTTTAAAAAACAAGGACATTTCTAAGTGACCAATCTTTTGAACAGTAGTGTATATTGATTAACGTTTTTGTTCCATTTACTTTTGTTCAAAATAACAATGTTTCCCGTTGCGAGATTAAAGTATGTAGGCGGAGCAATGGCTCAAATCAGGCAATTCCAGAAGGTGCTCCAAGAGCCCATTTTTTAAATTTGCCACATTGGTATAAAAAAATAAACTCTGTCCATTTCTCAAATATCTATTATATTTCAATGTGACACCAGTGCATTCCGTCATCTAATTCCAGATGCCATTTCAATGTCTATGCTGCTAATCTTTAAATGCCATTTGTAAAGGTGGCTGCCAGATGCAACAATTCCACCTATGCCCTCTCCATAATACCCCATTCAGGCGATCTCATTTGTGGATCCACATTCCTTTTAACATGCCTTTGCCCTCCAGAAATGGGGTCTGGCTCGTAAAAATAAAAATAAAAATTGCAGGTTTACAGGGTGACACTGAAATAAGGAGAATAGCTATTCAAGCCAGTCTACTCCAGACAACCTTGTGTTGGTTGAAGGCGTCTGCCTTATTATATTACATTGTATGTACAGTTAAACGATAAGGTTATTAACCTGTTTCCAATTACCTTTAAGTAAATCAAGGTAACCCAGATCACTCAGTAGATGGACGAATATCCCCGTTGCTTTAACTGGCCAAATATATACTGTTAAATTGAATACAGTGCCTTCAAAAATAATTCATGCCGCTTGACTTATTCCACATTTTGTTGTGTTACAGCCTAAATTCAAAATGGATTGAATTATTTTTTCCCCTCTCACTCATCTATACACAATAACGAAGTGAAAACATGTTTTTAGAAAATGTGTCTAATTTATTGAAAATGAAATACAGAAATATCTCATTTACTGTACATAGTTATTCACACCCCTGAGTCAATAAATGTTAGAATCACCTTTGGCAGCAATTACAGCTGTGAGTCTGTCTGGGAAAGTTTTTAAGCGCTTTGCACCCCAGGATTGTACAATATTTGCATAAATATACTTCAAGCTCTGTCAAATTGGTTGTTGATCATTGCTAGACAGCCATTTTAAAATCTTGTCATAGATTTTCAAGCTGATGTATGTCAAAACTGTAACTAGGCCACTGAGGAACATTACACATCGTCTTGGTAAGTAACTCCAGTGTAGATCTGCCCTTGGGTTTTAGGTTCTTGTCCTGCAGAAAGGTGGATTTGTCTCCCAGTGTCTGTTTGGAAGGCAGACAGAAACGGGTTTTCCTCTAGGATTTTGCCTATGATTAGCTCCGTTCCATTTGTTTTAATCAACAAAAACGAATTAGTCCTTGCTGATGACAAGCATACCCATAACATGATGCAGCCGTCACCATGCTAAAAAAAATAATATGATAAGTGGTACTCAGTGATGCGTTGGATTTGCCCCAAACATAACTCTTTGTATTCAGGACTTGAAGTTAATTTCTTACTTTAGTGCCTTATTGCAAACAGGATACATGTTTTGGAATATTTGTATTGTGTACTAGCTTCCTTCTTTTCACTCTGTCTTTTAGGTTATTATTGTGAAATAACTACAATTATGTTGATCCATCATCAGGTTTCTATCGCAGACATTAAATACTCTGTATCTGTTTCAAAGTCACCATTGGCCTCATGGTGAAATCCCTGAGAGGTTTCCTTTCCTCTATGGAAACTGAGTTATGAAGGACACTTGTATCTTTGTAGTGACTGGGTACAGTGGCTTGCGAAAGTATTCACCCCCTTGGCATTTTTCCTATTTTGTTGCCTTACAACCTGGAAATAAAATGTATTTTTGGGGGGTTTGTATCATTTGATTTACACAACATGCCTCCCACTTTGAAGATGCAAAATATGTTTTATTGTGTAACAAACAAGGAACAAGACAAAGAAACAGAAATCTTGAGCGTGCATCACTATTCACCCCCCTCTTGCCACCTTTTGCAGCAATTACAAATTCTCAATTGGATTGATGTCTGGGCTTTGACTAGGCCATTCCAAGACATTTACATGTTTCCCCTTAAACCACTCAAGTTTTGCTTGAGCAGTATGCTTAGGGTTATTGCCCTGCTTGAAGGTGAACCTCACTCCCTGTCTCAAATCTCTGAAAGTCTGAAACAGTTATCCCTCAAGAATTTCCCTGTATTTAGTGCCATCCATCATTCCTTCAATTCTGACCATATTCCCAGTCCCTGCCGATGAAAAACATCCCCACAGCATTATGCTGCAACCACCATGCTTCATTGTCGGGATGGTGTTCTTGGGGTGATGAGAGATGTTGGGTTTGCACCAGACATAAGGTGGTGGACTAAGACAATTATGGAGTGGGGTCCACGTCCAGCGCCAGAGCCGCCACCGCGGACAAATGCCCACCCAGACCCTCCCCTATAGGTTTAGGTTGTGCGTTCGGAGTCCGCACCTTGGGGGGGTTCTGTCACGTTCTGTCCATCGTTCGTATGTGTTTTCCTTGTTTTAGTGTTGGTCAGGACGTGAGCTGGGTGGGCATTCTATGTCGTGTGTCTATTTCTATGTTTGGCCTGATATGGTTCTCAATCAGAGGCAGGTGTTAGTCATTGTCTCTGATTGGGAACCATATTTAGGTAGCCTGTTTTGTGTTGGGTTTTGTGGGTGATTGTTCCAGTCTCTGTGTTTGCACCAGATAGGACTGTTTAGGTTTTCACTTTTCTTGTTTTGTTTAGTCTGTTCATGTATAATAGTCTTTATTAAAAACATGAATAACCACCACGCTGCATTTTGGTCCGCCTCTCTTTCACCAGAAGAAGACCGTTACAATATGGCTGTGTATGGGTCACGAATGAGTTTAGTCTTTCTGTCGTTTCCCCAAGGTGTCGAGAGCATTGTGACGTATTTGTAGGCAAATCATTGGAAGATTGACCTTAAGAGACCACATCTACCAGGTGGCCGCTTGGTGTCCTCTGTTGCAATTATTGCGTAATCTCCAGCTGCGTGTATTTTTCGTTTGCTTCGAGGAGAAACCCAACTGCCACGAATGATTTATCATCGAATAGATATGTGAAAAATACCTTGAGGATTGATTCTAAACAACGTTTGTCATGTTTCTGTCGATATTGTGGAGTTAATTTGGTAAAAAGTTCGGCATTGTAGAGACTACATTTTCTGATTTTTTTTCTTAGCTAAACGTGATGAACAAAACGGAGCGATTTCTCCTACACAAATATTATTTTTGGAAAAAAATGAACATTTGCTATCTAACTGAGAGTCTCCTCATTGAAAACATCCAAAGTTCTTCAAAAGGTAAATTATTTTATTTGAATGCTTTTATTGTTTTTGTGAAAATGTTGCCTGCTGAATGCCAGGCTTAATGCTGTGCTAGCTGTCAATACTCTTACACAAATGATTGTGTAGCTATGGTTGAAAAGCATATTTTGAAAATCTGAGATGACAGTGTTGTTAACAAAAGGCTAAGCTTGTGAGTGAATATATTTCTTTCATTTCATTTGCGATTTTCATGAATAGTTAACGTTGCGTTATGGTAATGAGCTTGAGGCTATAATTACGCTCCCGGATACGGGATTGCTCGACGCTAGAGGTTAAGCAAGAGCTTTTTTTCTGGCCACACCTCCGTAACGTCCAGCTCTGTGGATTGTACGGCTTAAAGTGGTCCTATGGACATATACTCCAATCTCTGCTGTGGAGCTTTGCTTCTCCTTCAGGGTTATATTTGTTGCCTCTCTGATTAATGCCCTCCTTGCCTGGTCCGTGAGTTTTGGTGTGCGGCCCTCGCTTGGCAGGTTTGTTGTGGTGCCAAATTCTTTCCATTTTTGAATAATGGATTATTGGTGCTCTGTGGGGGGTTCAAAGTTTCTGATATTTTTTTATAACACAACCCTGATCTGTACTTCTCCACAACTTTGTCCTTGACCTGTTTGGAGAGCTACTTGGTCTTCATGGTGTTGCTTGCTTGGTGGTGCCCCTTGCTTAGTGGTGTTGCAGATTCTGGGGCCTTTCAGAATAGGCGTGTATATACTGAGATCATGTGACAGATCATGTGACAGATCATGTGACAGATCATGTGACAGATAGCTTGCACACAGGTGGACTTTATTTAACTAATTATGTGACTTCTGGAGGTAATTGGTTGCACCAGATCTTATTTAGGACCTTCATAGCAAAGGGGGTGAATACATACCCACGCACCACTTTTCCGTTTTAGATTTTAAATAAGTATTTTTTTTCGTTTCACTTCACCAATTTGGACTATTTTGTGTATGACTATTACATGAAATCGAAAATAAAAATCTACTTAAATTACAGGTTGTAATACAACAAAATAGGAAAAACTCCAAGGGGGATGAATACTTTTGCAAGGCACTGTATACTGATACACCATCCACAGTGTAATGAATAACTTCACCATGCTCAAAGGGATATTCAATGTCTGCTTTTTGTTATGTTTGCCAATCTGCCAATAGGTGCCCTTCTTTGCGAAACATTGGAAAACCTCCCTGGTCTTTGTGGTTGAATCTGTGTTTGAAGTTCACTGCTCACCTGATGGACCTTACAGATAATTGTATGTGTGGGGTACAGATATGAGGTACTGTAGTCATTCAAAAATCATGTTAAATGCTATTACTGTCCATGCAACTCATTATGTAAACCTTGTTAAGCACTTGTTTTTACACGTTTTATTTAGGCTTGCCATAACAAAGGGGTTGAATACTTAATGACTAAAGACATTTCAGCGTTTCATTTTTGAAATTCAATTTGTAAACATTTCTAAAAACATAATTCCACTTTGACATTATGGGTTTTTGTGTGTGTAGGCCACTGACACAACATCTCAATGTAATCCATTTGAAATGCAGGCTGTAACAACAGGCAGAGTAAACTTTCTGAAGGCGCTGTATATTACCACAGCTGAATTTCCATAGTTAAATGCTTCCCTTGTCTCCCCCTGCCTATTGGGATTTGAAAAACAATGCAACTGGGAATCAAAAAGGCATGTCCATATAAGAGTATTTCACAATAATGTCTTTCGATCTCCCCCAATGGTCCAAATGTTGACTCCATACCCTTGCCCTGGTGTCCCCCAGGGCTCTGTTCTAGGCCCTCTCCTATTCTCGCTATACACCAAGTCACTTGGCTCTGTCATAACCTCACATGGTCTCTCCTATCATTGCTATGCAGACGACACACAATTAATCTTCTCCTTTCCCCCTTCTGATGACCAGGTGGCGAATCGCATCTCTGCATGTCTGGCAGACATATCAGTGTGGATGACGGATCACCACCTCAAGCTGAACCTCGGCAAGACGGAGCTGCTCTTCCTCCCGGGGAAGGACTGCCCGTTCCATGATCTCGCCATCACGGTTGACAACTCCATTGTGTCCTCCTCCCAGAGCGCTAAGAACCTTGGCGTGATCCTGGACAACACCCTGTCGTTCTCAACTAACATCAAGGCGGTGGCCCGTTCCTGTAGGTTCATGCTCTACAACATCCGCAGAGTACGACCCTGCCTAACACAGGAAGCGGCGCAGGTCCTAATCCAGGCACTTGTCATCTCCCATCTGGATTACTGCAACTCGCTGTTGGCTGGGCTCCCTGCCTGTGCCATTAAACCCCTACAACTCATCCAGAACGCCGCAGCCCGTCTGGTGTTCAACCTTCCCAAGTTCTCTAATATAATAATAATAATATATGCCATTTAGCTGACGCTTTTATCCAAAGCTACTTACAGTCATGTGTGCATACATTCTACGTATGGGTGGTCCCGGGAATCGAACCCACTACCCTGGCGTTACAAGCGCCATGCTCTACCAACTGAGCCACAGAAGGACCCCTCTCTCACATCACCCCGCTCCTCCGCTCTCTCCACTGGCTTCCAGTTGAAGCTCGCATCCGCTACAAGACCATGGTGCTTGCCTACGGAGCTGTGAGGGGAACGGCACCTCAGTACCTCCAGGCTCTGATCAGGCCCTACACCCAAACAAGGGCACTGCGTTCATCCACCTCTGGCCTGCTCGCCTCCCTACCACTGAGGAAGTACAGTTCCCGCTCAGCCCAGTCAAAACTGTTCGCTGCTCTGGCCCCCCAATGGTGGAACAAACTCCCTCACGATGCCAGGACAGCGGAGTCAATCACCACCTTCCGGAGACACCTGAAACCCCACCTCTTTAAGGAATACCTAGGATACGATAAAGTAATCCTTCTCACCCCCCCCCCCCTTATAAGATTTAGATGCACTATTGTAAAGTGGCTGTTCCACTGGATGTCATAAGGTGAATGCACCAATTTGTAAGTCGCTCTGGATAAGAGCGTCTGCTAAATGACTTAAATGTAATGTAAATGTAATATCATGGACAGTAATGGTTTGGGAACATTCCAAGATTTGAAAGTCAAACACGTTACTAGGCAACCCCCTTTTTTCTATATGTACAACTTAGATCAGCCATCCAAATGATAGGATTTATAAAAACATTATCTGGGCTCCCGAAAGGACTGATCTCTGTAATATATAAACTACTTCTGGAAAGCTCATATTCTGAGTTAGTCATAAAAACAGTATGGTGCACAGATCTAATTGAATCTGAACAACCCTTTAACGGCAACAGAATATGAACAAGTATGAGCATGGCATCCCATAATCCGAACCATCAATTTATACAAGTTTGTTCACAGCCTGTATTTAACACTAAGAAAACCTTTTACGATGAGAATGGCTCCAACTCCCAACTGTTCACCGTGTCTCCTAAATCAGGAAGGCACATTCTTCCATATGATGTGGGAGTGCCCTGCAGTTAACACTTCTGAGGCAAAGTTACAAAATGAATTTTGAACTGCATGAATATAAATATTCAATGTTTTGCATCTATTATGTTAGTTAATGATGATAGCTCCTTGAATCTCTCAATCAATCAGAGATAATTACTGCCGGCAGACAGCACTACCGCAAAAAAAGATGTTGCCTCTTAGATGGCAATCACCTCACATCACATATACAGTTGAAGTCGGAAGGTACCATACACTTAGGTTACAGTCATTAAAACTCATTTTTTAACCACTCCACAAATGTCTTATTAACAAACTATAGTTTTGGCAAGTCAGTTAAGACATATACTTTGTGCATGACACAAGTAATTTTTCTAACAATTATTTACAGACAGATTATTTCACTTATAATTAATTGTATCATGATTCCAGTGGGTCAGACGTTTACATACACCAAGTTGACTGTGCCTTTAAACAGCTTAGAATACTCCAGAAAATGATGGCATGGCTTTAGACGCTTCTGATAGGCTAATTGACATAATTTGAGTCAATGGGAGGCGTACCTGTAGATGTATTTCAAGGCCCACCTTCAAACTCAGTGCCTCTTTGCTTGACATCATGGGAAAATTAAAAAAATAAATCAGCCAAGACCTCAGAAAAACAATTGTAGACCTCCATAAGTCTGGTTCATCATTGGGAGCAATTTGCAAACACCTGAAGGTATCACGTTCATCTGTACAAAAAATAGCATGCAAGTATAAACACCATGGGACCACGCAGCCGGCATACCGCTCAGGAAGGAGACACGTTCTGTCTCAGAGGTGAACACACTTTGGTGCGAAAAGTGCAAATCAATCCCAAAACAATAGCAAAGGACCTTGTGAAGATGCTGGAGGAAACAACAATAGAACTGTTTAGCCATAATGACCATTGTTGTGTTTGGAAGAAAAAGGGGGAGGCGTGTAAGCCGAAGAACCCCCTCCCAACTGTGAAGCACGGGAGTGGCAGCATCATGTTGTGGGGGTGCTTTGCCGCAGGAGGGACTGGTGCACTTCACAAAATAGCTGGCATCATGAGGATGGACAATTATGTGGATATATTGAAGCAACATCTCGAGACATCAGTCAGGAAGTTAAAGCTTGGTTGCAAATGGGTCTTCCAAATGGACAACGACCCCAAGCATACTTCCAAAGTTGTGGGAAAATGGCTTAAGGACAATAAAAAGCAAGGTACTGGAGTGGCCATCACAAAGCCCTGACCCCCATCCTATAGAAAAAATGTGGGCAGAACTGAAAAAGCATATGCGTGCAAGGAGGCCTACAAACCTGACTCAGTTACACCAGCTCTGTCAGGAGGAATGGGCCAAAATTCACCCAACTTATTGTGGGAAGCTTGTGGAAGGCTACCCGAAACGTTTGACCCAAGTTAAACAATTGAAAGGCAATGCTACCAAATAATAATTGAGTGTATTTAAATGGGAATGTGATGAAAGAAATAAAAAGCTGAAATAAATCTCTTCTATTATTCTGACATGTCACATTCTTAAAATGAAGTGGAGATCCTAACTGACCTAAGACAGGGAATGTTTACTCAGATTAAATGTCAGGAATCGTGAAAAACTGAGTGTGTGTGTGTGTGTGTGTGTGTGTGTGTGTGTGTGTATGTATGTACAGTGGGGTAAAAAAGTATTTAGTCAGCCACCAATTGTGCAAGTTCTCCACCATAATTTGCAAATAAATTCATTAAAAATCCTACAATGTGATTTTCTGGATTTCTTTTTCTTATTTTGTCTGTCATAGTTGAAGTGTACCTATGATGAAAATTACAGGACTCTCATCTTTTTAAGTGGGAGAACTTGCACAATTGCCCCACTGTTTGTATGTATGTATGTATGTATGTATGTATGTATGTATGTATGTATGTATGTATGTATGTAGACATGTTGGCTGGGTGTGATTGGGGGAATGGGATGGGAGGTTGGGGGTGAAGGCACCTCTCCTGTTTATTTATTATTAAACGCTATGCATTTCTTACCGTTTTTTCCTTTCTTTTGAGTGGCAGCCTACGGGTACAAGTTTTATAAACGTATCGTTTGAAATGCATAATGCACCTCTAACACCCCCCAAAAAAAAAAATAAAAAATGATCATAATAAAAATGGTTTCACAGGTCAGGGTGTTTTATAGGCTGCAGAGGTAAGGTCATGTTCATTTGGGTGTATTGTAAATTATACTGATAATACTGTATGAGCAGACTGCCTCTATGACACGTCAACATATCTGGGACATATCTGGCAGCCACCCAACCATGTCATTACCTAATCAGTGTCGCATTTTATCATATGAAAAAAATATCAAGCCCATCCGTCGCCTGCATAAACACTGCCATTATCTGAGTAAATAATTATTTGCATGCATTTCCAAAATGCTGATTACAACCACCCCCCATTGTGTGTGTGTGTGTGTGTGTGTGTGTGTGTGTGTGTGTGTGTGTGTGTGTGTGTGTGTGTGAGAGTGTGAGAGTGTGAGAGTGTGAGAGTGTGAGAGTGTGAGAGTGTGAGAGTGAGAGTGAGAGTGAGAGTGAGAGTGAGAGTGAGAGTGAGAGAGAGAGAGAGAGAGAGAGAGAGAGAGCTCATCAAATATGGATGGAATGGCTGCTGATCCTCTTGATCATAGCCCTTAATTAGCCGACAGTCAATGTTGAACTTAGCCAGAGACAGAGGGAGGGAGAGAGAGGTAGGGGGAAAGAGGGAGGGAGAAAGAAGGAAAAGGGAGACCTAATAGCCTGAGAGATGGCAAGGAAGAGGACATGATGAATGTACTTTAACGACTCTGGCTCTCCTATTTGAATCCACTGCTCTGTGTGACTCAGGCTGTGTGTTGAGAGGGTGAGAGTGCAACCAGTAATGGGTGACCGACGGCTTGCTTTAAGTGGTTAATACATGGGCATTATCTACATTATAATCACTGAGAAATAATGAATAGGCTAATGGTTCCCCCATACTGTACAGGTTGGGGTTCTGGTCAGACAAATGCATTTGTACACTCTAAGAACGTTAAAGGGTTATTTGTCTACCCAAACAGGCCAATGTGCGAAATTCAATTACTCAACTCTAAAACTTAGCATGCGGGGGGGCAGCCAAACTACGGAAGGCTACGTCTGAACCCGGGGTTCAAAAAGCCTGGTGTTAACTTTGTACTACTGTATCTTACGTTCAAGAGACTTCCAAAGTCAGTAACCCTTGATTCTTCTTTGATCTCTCCTCATCAAAAGGAAGCCTCAAGGTCAGAGGGAGGCCACATGAGCAAGAGGTGGGAAAGTCAGAGAAACAGTATTAGCCCTGAATTATACTGTGGGAATATGTGTCATCTCAAGGCTGATACAGTTAGAGGATATTGGGTATACTGGACATTCAGCAGAACTGCCTGGCTGGCCTCTTAGCTATGCCTTTACATTAAACATTCACAGAGAGAGAAAGAGAGGGGTGTGGTGTCTCTCTAGTGATATTATCTCACACAAAGTGCAATACTTCAGAATGCTGTCACATGTTCAGTTTTTTTTTTTGCAGGACTAAAAAGACTTGAGTTTGAATATCTTGCTGAAAATGACCTAAATTGTTCATCAACTCCACAATAAAAGTTTGCTGAGATTTGGGCCTTGTTAAAAACCCACTAGTTATTCAGGGGAGGAAGTAGGTGAAAAGTGTGTGGGGGGGGGGATAACTCACAGTGAGTCGACAAATGAACTAAATTAGCAAAAATGGTTTCCTAATATGGATGGCTACCTAATTAGGACTGTGTCCTGTTGCACCGAATAAACCCCCATCTCAAACGTTATCCTTAAATAAGAGATTTGAACAGCAGAGAAGCACGCATCGAGTATTTCATCTATTTTTCCCCAAACACTTGTGTTCATTGCAAGTGCTGCCTATCTGCCACATCGTCTTACACGTTAGACATAATGCTGTGTCTCTTTGGGTATCGTTATGTTCAGCCCACTGCCTTTCTCACTGTGTTCTACATTCATAACCAGGGGCTGAAATCTTCAAGTAACAACGCTGAGTCATTGAGACATAATGTCAGCGGGAAGAGAACTGAACCACTAACTCGGAGTTAGGTTCTTTTTCCCCCCGTGTAGCTCAAAGGTTAGAAGGCAGGTAGGCTGTCATAGGGAACACCCGCAGGGTGTGATGCTTTAGCATGGCAGCCACGTCTGGCAACTTTGACAACTAATTTGCCCTAACATTTTAACGAAAAGGTCAGACAATCTTCTCCCCAGGATCATGAATAGTGGATAGGGCTCAGAAAGGTTTGGAGAACCACTGAATAAGGCAGGTGTAAGAGGTTTTTCATTCACTGCTATAGGGTTGTGGGAGTGGAGGGAACACTTGTCAATGTCCAGTTGGGACTCCTGCAGAATCTCTCTAAATCAATGATGTTTCAACCCAGTGTCTTCAGAAAAGGCTATTTTCTCAGAGAAACGTTAAGGAAAGAAACGTCTAGAATAATCTTCTGTCAAACCCAGGTAACAGTAGCAAAATTGTATTTTTTTCTGAATAATTGTAGGCTAAACAACTGCAACAGAATTTGTTTTTTGTGCCTTCATTTAGCGCCGAGACTTTACTTGATACGTCCCTTTGTTAGTACAATATCATTGATAATTGAGAACACGGTTGCTGTGGGAGAAGCTACAGTGTCCTGCTCTGAGAAGTGTAGCTTGCCACCTGTTTGTAGTGAGGACCTGGACAGAATGTGGGGGATAGCCCTTAGACACACAGATTCCAATAGCACCAGGAGTCAACCGAAGTTAACTGATAAATTGAAGGGCCTAAGGTTCTTGAAAAATATCTAGTGAGTATATTTTAGCACTTAAAACCACTCCGATGAAATGTCAAAATAGAGCGCGAAAAATGCTCTACAAATTGAAAGACAACCATATTCCCCACTCAAAAATCGTTACCCGCACACGTCCAGTCCAGTGTCCACGTTGAGAAGCCTTGATAGGGTTAGAGCGTCTTGAAGCCTGTAGCTTCTCGATTAACTTACTTTACCAGGAGACTGTGTACTGTATCTCCACATCCAAAACATCCAATGCCCAGCAGGCTCTCTGCCTAGATGGACGTATGTGTGACATGCACTTGTTCAATTAAAGCCATGGGGGAGAGCCCGAACCAGTTTATTATCTTCTGCCTGGACGACATTGATCAAGCCGCCGAGGTCGACTGTTCACAGTGTGGCATGACAGCTTAATCTGCTCCCTACACAACTCCCCACTACACACTTCTGTGTTCCACACAACATTCTATAGGGTCGTAAGCATTTTTCCACCACACATCGGCAGAAAGAGGGCCAACCAAAGGGAAGTGGGGTTCTGAGTTGAGTTATCGGAGGTTCACTGTTCTTCTATCGGGTCCAGAAAACAAAACCAGTTGGTTTAATGCCTGTTTTAGACTTCCTTGTAAGACAAACTCCATGGGAGACAATATAAAAGGCCAGACACACTGCGATACTACGTGGCATTTCCATTTTGATTCAATGCCGAAGGAGGAAGTCAACCAATCAATTCTATGGGAAATCCACAGCATGAGATTAAATTGGTGCATGGAATAACAATTATATAGCAACAGGAAATGTTTCTGAGCCTACCATCCAACATTTCTAGTATGGTCAAAGTAATGACAGTTATATCACAATCTGGCATATCGCGCACACACACACACACACACACACACGCACACGCACACGCACACGCACACGCACAAGTATACACGGACAGGGAAAAAGCGGATAGAGCGAATGGTATTAGCTTAGCCCAAGTTTAACAGTCATTAACACTGAATCCCAGTGAAATATCTAGGCCATGTGTGATGCCAGAGAAAACATCCAGCCAGGCGGTAGGTTTGATGTGTTGGATCTATGTATCCGCCTCTGTCTCCCCATCGCCCCCTTCCACCCCATCACCCTCTGCCACCCGTCTCCCCCTGCCACCCGTCTCCCCCCGCCGCCAGCAGCAACCCTGTCTTCCTATCTCCCCCTGCCACCCCTTGTCTCCCCCTGCCACCCTTGTCTCCCCCTGCCACCCCTTGTCTCCCCCTGCCACCCCTTGTCTCCCCCTGCCACCCCTTGTCTCCCCCTGCCACCCTTTGTCTCCCCCTTCCACCCCATCTCCCCCTGCCACCCCGTATCCCCCCGCCGACCTCTGCCACCCCGCCTCCCCCTGCCACCCCTGTCTATCTTTGTCTGTCTGTCTGTCTCTCTCTCCCTCCCTGTCTCCCCCATCTCCCTCTACCACCTCGTCTCCCCCTGCCACCCCTGTCTATCTATGTCTGTCTCTCTCTCCCTCCCTGTCTCCCCAATCTCCCCCTTCCACCCCATCTCCCTCCGCCACCCCGCCTCCCACCCCTGTCTATTTTTGTCTGTCTGTCTGTCTCTCTCTCCCTCCCTGTCTCCCTCTACCACCCCTGTCTATCTCTGTCTGTCTCACTCTCCCTCCCTGTCTCCCCCATCTCCCTCTACCACCCCCTCTCCCCCTGCCACCCCTGTCTATCTCTGTCTGTCTCTCTCTCCCTCCCTGTCTCCCCCGTCTCCCTCTACCACCCCCTCTCCCCCGCCACCCCTGTCTATCTCTGTCTGTCTCTCTCTCCCTCCCTGTCTCCCTCTGTCTCCACCTCTTTTTTGTATTCTACATTATTACAAACCAAGTCCAGCCAAGTGCATACAACACACGGTTCTAGCGATAATCTCCTTTTCCCCAAAAAAGCGCCCCTTAACGCCTTTGACAAGGAGAGCGATAAATAGCCAGGTGGTTAATGCTATGTGACAACTGATGGATATAGTTTATTTAGAATGGTGTTTCCTATAAACAGTGATCTGAGCAGCAGACCGCAGTAAACCAAATGGGAATGGAGGGCAGTCCTAGAAGGGGCCTGTGTCCCAAATAGCATTTTATTCCCCATGGGCCTTTGTCAAAAGTAGTAGTGCACCACATAGGAAATAGGGTGCCATTTGGGATGCACACAAACCGCTTTCTTTTTAAAGCCATGCAGATTTCCCCTCTGGTCCTCTGAATGGGAGAGTGGATATTTGCTTATTCATTCGATTAATTTACCCAATAGGGGGTAAGTGAGTAAGGTTCTTCAAAGCACCTCCATAATGTCCCTGCTCACATTAACCCCTCATTATAGCAATACTGTCTATGACACCAGTCCATGTTGGAGGGAGGGCATTGACAGTGGTGGGTCATATGTGGGTTGTCAGATGAAAGGGAGACTGTCGCCATTTGTTCGCCCTTAGGCAGAATTGAGTCGGTGTATCTGCAGGAGGCAGTGGTGGAAAAAGTTCAAGTAAAGATACCTTAATAGAAAAGGACTCCAGTAAAAATTCCAGTCACCCAGTAAAATACTTTGAGTGAAAGTCTAAAAGTATTTGTTTTTAAATTTACTTAACCTGTTGATCCTACCCCCTACTTTTTCGAACATTCTGTTAAAAATCGCGCAACATTTCAGCACCCTGCTACTCATGCCAGGAATATAGTATATGCATATAATTAGTATGTGTGGATAGAAAACACTCAGCCGTTTCTAAAACTGGTTAAATCACGGCTGTGACTATAACAGAACGTGCGTTTCATCGAAAAGCGCAGGAAAATCTGATCACTGAAAACTGGAAAATATATCAATGCGCCACTTGAATGTATTGTTGAATGGAAACCACATTACCTGGAGCCGAGGATGCAATACCTACAGCTTCCACACGATGTCAACAGTCTTGTCATTTGCCTAGGCTTTGTTTCTTGGTCAAACGAACAAGAGACAGCCCATTTCTTCCGGTCTCCAACAGGATATTTTGGTTGAGATTTATCCGGACATTATTTCAAGACGTAGAGCTATAGAATATACATCGCCCCGTGATCAATTTGATCGATTATTAACGTCTACTAATACCTAAAGTTGCATTACAAAAGTATTTCGAAGTGTTTTGTGAAAGTTTATCGTCGACTTTTTAAATTTTAAAAAATGAAGTTGCGTTATAAAACACTGTTTTTTTCCTTGATCACACAGTCTTCATAGATCGATATCTAGGCTATATATGGGCCGATTTAATCGGAAAAAAAGTCCCAATAGTGATGTTTATGGGACATCTAGGAGTGCCACCAAAGAAGATGGTCAAAGGTAATGAATGTTTTATATTTTATTTCTGCATTTTGTGTAGCGCCGACTATGCTAATAATTTTGTTTTCGTCCCCTGCGGGTCTTTAGTGGTGTTGCATGCTATCAGATAATAGCTTCTCATGCTTTCGCCGAAAAGCATTTTAAAAATCTGACTTGTTGGCTGGATTCACAACGAGTGTAGCTTTAATTCAGTACCCTGCATGTGTGTTTTAATGAACGTTTGAGTTTTAACGAGTGCTATTAGCATTTAGCGTAGCGCATTTGCATTTCCAGATGTCTAGATGGGACGCCTGCGTGTCGGGTGGAGGTAAGAGGTTTTAAGTACGAAAAGTAAATGCAATTTCTAATATATACTTAAGTATCAAAAGTAAAAGGATGAATCATTTCAAACCAGACAGATAGCCAGGGGCACACTAACACTCAGTCGTAATTTACACACAAAGCATTTGTGTTTAGTGAGTCCACCAGATCAGAGTCAGCAGGGAAGACCAGGGATGTTCTCTTGATAAGTGTGTGAGTTGGATAATTTTCCTATCCTGCTAACCATTCAAAATGTAATGATTGCTTTCGGGTGTTAGGGAAAATGTACTGAGTAAAACGTACATTATTTTCTTTATCAATGTAGTGAAATAAAATTAAAAGTAGTCAAAAATATAAATACTAAAGTAAGATACCCCCAAAAAGTATTTGTACTTAAGTACTATACTTTACATCACCGGCAGAAGGGTACGTCTCTGTAGGTGGGTGCACCCACTGCATCAAGACTTTCCTCCCAGCATTTCTATGACTGCATTCACACATGCATTTAGAACTCCTATGCAAATATATATATTTATAAAATAAATATCTGTTAAATCTGCATCAATCAAATTCTACAGATATAGGATCTTAATTTGATCACTATTTTGTTCTTGAACAAGAAGTGCAAATTTGTAGTGTATTCGTGGTTTTCAAAGGCTTCAAAAGTTTGATTTTCACTTTCAAAATGTCAGACATGATTTGCCCTAACGAAAAATGTATCAACCCCTAAAAAGCATGTGCATTAATTATAATCCATGTAATAATTCACATTTCCTATTGATGCAGGAGTATTTTCCTGCTGTAGCAAACTGCCTCAAATTCAGATCCTACATCTGTATAGTAACCATGCCGACAAGAACACTGATAGTCATTTTACAACCATTTTCTTTCTAACACCAGAGACGAGGTCCCTTAAGAAATATTGAATCTGATCTGTGTTTAAGGTCACATCATATTGTATTTGCCCTGCACATTTTCTGGAAATGAATGAAGAGCAAGTGAAGAGGCGGAGGAGGAGGAGAGAGGGAGGAAGGGGAGGAGAAGGCCAAATATCACAATCAACTGCCATAACCAGCAGGATCCCTGAAGAATATTCCCCCCTTTTACAACGGAGGGAGGGAGGCCCTGAATGGTGCCAAAAACGTTGACTCACTCAAGTGTTACTCTTTTTCCATTATGAAATGGAGGGATAGATGGGGGGGGGGGGGAAGATGAAAGAGAATAGCTTTATTCCCATTTCCTCCTCTGGTTCAGGCCCATTCATCTGGATGGCCTATTGATCTCCATTTTACCAGCCCATTTCCCTGAACGCCTCCGCCTGTGTTTCTCTGTTTCACTGCAGCCGCCCATACGTAACTGTGCCGCTCGCTAAATAAACGAGGAGAATATTGTACTGTGTGGGTATACAGCAAGCAATTCCAGTCCAGCATCTGGCCTGTATGACTAGGCTGAAAACAACCATCAACACCGTCCAAGGGAAAAGGCAAACAATGCTATTGCATTTCCTTAAATTGAATATTTACCCATTTCCTGTGTATTGCTGTGCAGCTAAGTGACATTCTGAGAAGAACTCGGTTGTACTTAACAGTCAAAGAGTAGAGGAGCTCTTTCTCTCACTCTTATTTCGAGGCTGTATGAGGAGCGAGAGCGGACTTGATGGGCGCAGGTACTGTAGACACAAAGAAACCACACACATACAAACAATCCTAGACTACACACCCCATACACCGGTGAAGGAGGAGAAGAGACCAAACGCCGGTGGCCCTATCTCGAACCAGTGGCTCAGCAGCCCGGTAGAGAGGGGCCCATTTTTAGTTCCGTAACACTGCCATTTAGTGTGTAAGAGATGGGTATTCTCTCTCTCTGGGTCGAGCCCAAGTGTAATCTCTCCATGTGTCACATGGCCAGGCAAAGGGATACCGGTCCATGGCATTTCACATTTTCCAAAAAGTACACAGGTAGGGTACACACACAAAGAGTAGCTCACCTTTCCCCACATTGGAAAGACTAGGGAAAAGGGGGGAGTGCTTTCCTATATTATGAAGACAACACATAAGAAACGGGGGCAAAAAGAAACAGAAGAACAAGAAATGAAGAAGTGGCAAGCCTTGACTGACTGAAAGGCAGGCTGTCTTCTTTCGTCCTGAACCATGGACAGACAAATCTGGTGATGGACGTGACGCGACAAGGAGTGTCAGGCAGAAAATAGGGAAGTGTCAGCGCCCCTCAAAGCGCTCGCAAAATAGACGTGCAAACGCCAAGCCACTCAAAATATGCTTTAAGGATTTGCCTCGCGCCTCGCCAGACAAAAGACGACCAATTTAGGCCTGTCCTGTTGTGAAGGCTGCGTCACCCTCTTAAGAGCACAGACACCCTTTTGATGGCTACATTTCAATGGAGTTGCACAAGAACATAAAAGCATAGCTGTAATGGCCTCTGATGCTTTATGTTCTACTTAATAGCTACACTGATTGCTTCTTTGATGATATTTTCAATCATTCAAAGACAGTAAAAGTACATATGAAATTGCACACTGAATTGTACCTCCTTTTAGAGAGTATATAATATCCCATGTTGGTTAGATGAGAGGATGTTCGAGTGGGCACCGGATAATGCACAGATCATTTTGATGGAGCAACGTCATTTCTGTGTGTGAACCGTATTGGATAAGAATAGAGTTAAGTGAAAGTCGTTGTGTGACTTACTGAACTCTGGTTTACTTGAATGAGTGTGGGTATTATTTGGGACAATGCCCACTGTAGCTTAATCAGGGCTTGTCTAGGCATTCATCTAAAAGACCAGACACTATTATAAATGGTTGAATATGACCTATACGATCATATTTCATACACGACCTGATCACAAGTATGTGGACACCTGCTTGTCGAACATCTCATTGCAAAGATCATGGAAATGAATATGGAGTTCGTCCCCCCTTTGCTGCTGGAACAGCCTCCACTCTTCTGGGATGGCTTTCTACGAGATGACTAGCTACCATTCAGTCCTAAGAGCATTAGTGTTGTCGGGCACTGATGTTGGGCGATTAGGCCTGGCTCGCAGTCGGCGCTCCAATTCATCCCAAAGGTTTTTGATTGGGTTGAGGTCAGGGATGTGTGCAGGCCAGTCAAGCTCTTCCACACCAATCTCGACAAACCATGTCTGTATGGACCTTGGTTCTGTGCACGGGGGCAATGTCATTCTGAAACAGGAAAGGGCCTACTTCAAATTGCTACAAAGTTGGAAGCACTGAATTGTCTAGAATATCATTGTATGCTGTAGCGTTAAGATTTCTCTTCACTGGAACAAAGGGGCTTAGCTCAAACCATGAAAAACAGCCACAGACCATTATTCTTCCTCCACCAAACCATACAGCACTATGCATTGTGGCAGGTAGCGTTCTCCTGGCATCAGTCAAACCCAGATTAGTCCGTCGGACTGCCAGATGGTAAAGTAAGATTCATCACTCCAGAGAATGCATTTTCTCTACTCAAGAGTCCAATGGCAGCAGACTTTACACCACTCCAGCCGACAATTGGCATTGCGCATGGTGATCTTAGGCTTGTGTGCGGCTGCCTGGCCATGGAAACCCATTTCCTGAAGCTCCCGATGAACAGTTCTTGTACTGACGTTGCTTCCAGAGGCAGTTTGGAACTCTGAAGTGGGTCTTGCAACTGAGAAAAGACCATTTTTACGCGCTTCGTGCTTCAGCACTCGGTGGTCCCATTCAGTGAGCTTGTGTGGCCTACCACTTTGCAGCTGAGCCGTTGTTGCTCCTAGGCGTTTCCACATCATAATAACAGAACTTACAGTTGCCCGGGGCAGCTCTAGCAGGGCAGAAATTTGATGAACTGACTTGTTGGAAAGGTGTCAGCCTATGACGGTGCCATGTTGAAAGTCACTGATCTCATCATTAAGGCCATTCTACAGCTAATGTTTAGGATCACATAGAAATGTCCTTGTTTTTTAAAGAAAAGCACATTTTCTGTCCATTAAAATAACATTAAATTGATCAGAAATACATTGTAGACATTGTTAATGTTGTAAATTACTATTGTAGCTGGAAACTGACATTTTTTTTAATGGAATATCAACATAGACGTATAGAGGCCCATTATCAGCAACCATCACTTCTGTGTTCCAATGGCACGTATTGTTAGCTAATCCAAGTTTATAATTTTAAAAGTCTAATAGATAATTAGAAAACCCTTTTGTAATTATGTTAGCACAGCTGAAAACTGTTGTCCTGATTAAAGAAGCAGTAAAACTGGCCTTCTTTAGACGAGCTGAGTATCTGGAGCATCAGCATTTGTGGGTTCGATTACAGGCTCAAAATGACCAGAATCAAAGACATTTCTTCTGAAACCCGTCAGTCTATTCTTGTTCTGAGAAATGAAGGCTATTCCATGCGAGAAATTGCCATGAAACTGAAGATCTCATACAACACTGTGTACTACTCCCTTCACAGAACAGCACAAACTGGCTCCGGTGCAGAACTGAGCAAAAGGACAAGTACATTCAAATCAAATCAAATTGTATTTGTCACATACACATGGTTAGCAGATGTTAATGCGAGTGTAGCGAAATCCTTGTGCTTCTAGTTCCGACAATGCAGTAATAACCAACAAGTAATCTAACTAACAACACAGTGTAAGGGGATAAAGAATATGTACATAAGGATATATGAATGAGTGATGGTACAGAGCAGCGTAGGCAAGATACAGTAGATGGTATCGAGTACAGTATATACATATGAGATGAGTATGTAAACAAAGTGGCATAGTTAAAGCGGCTAGTGATACATGTATTACATAAGAATGCAGTCGATGATATAGAGTACAGTATATACGTATGCATATGAGATGAATAATTTAGGGTAAGTAAGGTAGCATTGTTTAAAGTGGCTAGTGATATATTTACATCATTTCCCATCAATTCCCATTTTTAAAGTGGCTGGAGTTGAGTCAGTGTCAGTGTCAGTGTGTTGGCAGCAACCACTCAATGTTAGTGGTGGCTGTTTAACAGTCTGATGGCCTTGAGATAGAAGCTGTTTTTCAGTGTCTCGGTCCCAGCTTTGATGCACCTGTACTGACCTCGCCTTCTGGATGATAGCGGGGTGAACAGGCAGTGGCTCGGGTGGTTGATGTCCTTGATGATCTTTATGGCCTTCCTGTAACATCGGGTGGTGTAGGTGTCCTGGAGGGCAGGTAGTTTGCCCCCGGTGATGCGTTGTGCAGACGTCATTACCCTCTGGAGAGCCTTACGGTTGAGGGCGGAGCAGTTGCCGTACCAGGCGGTGATACAGCCCGCCAGGATGCTCTCGATTGTGCATCTGTAGAAGTTTGTGAGTGCTTTTGGTGACAAGCCGAATTTCTTCAGCCTCCTGAGGTTGAAGAGGCGCTACTGCGCCTTCTTCACGATGCTGTCTGTGTGAGTGGACCAATTCAGTTTGTCTGTGATGTGTATGCCGAGGAACTTAAAACTTACTACCCTCTCCACTACTGTTCCATCGATGTGGATAGGGGGGTGTTCCCTCTGCTGTCCACAATCATCTCCTTAGTTTTGATGACGTTGAGTGTGAGGTTATTTTCCTGACACCACACTCCGAGGGCCCTCACCTCCGTCTCGTCGTTGTTGGTAATCAAGCCTACCACTGTTGTGTCGTCCGCAAACTTGATGATTGAGTTAGAGGTGTGCATGGCCACGCAGTCGTGGGTGAACAGGGAGTAAAGGAGAGGGCTCAGAACGCACCCTTGTGGGGCCCCAGTGTTGAGGATCAGCGGGGAGGAGGTGTTGTTGGCTACCCTCACCACCTGGGGGCGGCCCGTCAGGAAGTCCAGTACCCAGTTGCACAGGGCGGGGTCGAGACCCAGGGTCTCGAGCTTGATGACGAGCTTGGAGGGTACTATGGTGTTGAATGCCGAGCTGTAGTCGATGAACAGCATTCTCACATAGGTATTCCTCTTGTCCAGATGGGTTAGGGCAGTGTGCAGTGTGGTTGAGATTGCATTGTCTGTGGACCTATTTGGGCGGTAAGCAAATTGGAGTGGGTCTAGGCTGTCAGGTAGGGTGGAGGTGATATGGTCCTTGACTAGTCTCTCAAAGCACTTCATGATGAAGGAAGTGAGTGCTACGGGGCGGTAGTCATTTAGCCTAGTTACCTTAGCTTTCTTGGGAACAGGAACAATGGTGGCCCTCTTGAAGCATGTGGGAACAGCAGACTGGTATAGGGATTGATTGAATATGTCCGTAAACACACCGGACAACTGGTCTGCGCATGCTCTGAGGGCGCGGCTGGGGATGCCGTCTGGGCCTGCAGCCTTGCGAGGGTTAACACGTTTAAATGTCTTACTCACCTCGGCTGCAGTGAAGGAGAGACCGCGTGTTTTCGTTGCAGGCCGTGTCAGTGGCACTGTATTGTCCTTGAAGCGGGCAAAAAAGTTATTTACTCTGCCTGGGAGCAAGACATCCTGGTCCGTGACTGGGCTGGATTTCTTCTTGTAGTCCGTGATTGACTGTAGACCCTGCCACATGCCTCTTGTGTCTGAGCCGTTGAATTGAGATTCTACTTTGTCTCTGTACTGACGCTTAGCTTGTTTGATAGCCTTGCGGAGGGAATAGCTGCACTGTTTGTATTCGGTCATGTTACCAGACACCTTGCCCTGATTAAAAGCAGTGGTTCGCGCTTTCAGTTTCACGCGAATGCTGCCATCAATCCACGGTTTCTGGTTAGGGAATGTTTTAATCGTTGCTATGGGAACGACATCTTCAACGCACGTTCTAATGAACTCGCACACCGAATCAGCGTATTCGTCAATATTGTTATCTGACGCAATACGAAACATATCCCAGAGTGTCTAGAGTGTCTAGTTTGAGAAACAGACGCCTCATAAGTACTCAACTGGCAGCTTCATTAAATAGTACCCACAAAACACCAGTCTCAACGTCAACAGTGAAAAGGCGACTCTCTGTGTCTGTGTTTGCCCCTCTTCATCTTTTCTTTTTATTAGCCAGTCTGAGATATGGCTTTTTCTTTGCAACTCTGCCTAGAAGGCCATTTTGAGGCTATAATCGAACCTACAAATGCTGATGCTCCAGATACTCAACTGGTCTATACATATAGTGTACTTACTTAGGCCACACATAACATTCCACATACCTAATATTGTGCTCCATCAGATTACACACTACATGACCGTAACTCAGCAAAATATTTAGCATTTTTGCATGTTGCGTTTATATTTTTGTTCAGCATATACACACACACACATATATACACACACACACAAGGTCGATCGATTATGATTTTTCAACGCTGATACCGATATCGATTATTGGAGGACCGAAAAAAAGCCGATACCGATTAATCGGCCGAATTTCAAATGTATTTGTAATAATGACAATAACAACAATACTCAATGAACACTTATTTTAACTTAATATACATCAATAAAATCCATTGTGAATTAAATTGTGAATGAAACATGTTCAATTTGGTTTAAATAATGCAAAAACAAAGTGTTTTTGAAGGAAGTAAAAGTGCAATATGTGCGATGTAAGAAAGCTAACGTTTAAGTTCCTTGCTCAGAACAAGAGAACATATGAAAGCTGGTGGTTCCTTTTAACATGAGTCTTCAATATTCCCAGGTAAAAAGTTTTAGGTTGTAGTTATTATAGGAATTATAGGACTATTTCTCTCTATACAAATTGTATTTCATTAACCTTTGACTATTGGATGTTCTTAGAGGCACTTTAGTATTGCCAGTGTAACAGTATAGACGTTTATTCTTTCAGTGAAATACGGAACCGTTCCGTATTTTATCTAACGGGTGGCATCCATTAGTCTAAATATTCCTGTTACATTGCACAACCTTCAATGTTATGTCATAATTACGTAAAATTCTGTCAAATTAGGCGGCCCAAACTGTTGCATATACACTGACTCTGCCTGCAATGAACGCAAGAGAAGTGACACAATTTCACCTGGTTTATATTGCCTGCTTACCTGGATTTCTTTTAGCTAAATATGCAAGTTTAAAATTATATACTTCGGTATATTGATTTTAAGGAAGGCATTGATGTTCATGGTTAGGTACACATTGGAGCAACAATACGCACCGCATCGATTATATGCAACGCAGGACACACTAGATAAACTAGTAATATCATCAACCATGTGTAGTTCACTAGTGATTATGATTGATTGATTGATTGTTTTTATAAGATAAGTTTAATGCTAGCTAGCAACTTACCTTGGCTTACTGCATTCGCATAACAGGCAGTCTCCTCGTGGAGTGCAATGAGAGGTTGCAAGATTGAATCCCCCGAGCTGACAAGGTTAAAATCTGTCGTTCTGCCCCTGAACGAGGCAGTTAACCCACCGTTCCTAGGCCGTCATTGAAAATAAGAATGTGTTATTAACTGACTTGCCTAGTTAAATAAAGATTAAATAAAGGTGTAAAAAATTTGTAAAAAAATAATACCGATTTCCGTAAACTTGAAATCGGCCCTAATTAATCGGCCATTCCGATTAATCGGTCGACCTCTAATATACACACACACACACACACACACACACACACACACACACACACACACACACTCTGACATGGCTCATTCTGATACGGCTCATTCTGCATTTTTTACTTTCTTAAAAACGTTTTGTATTATATGTGTACAGACTTGTATTGCTAGATGTTACTGCACTGTCGGAGCTAAATAACACAAGTGTTTCACTGCACATGCAATAACATCCGCAAATCTGTGTACGAGACCAATAAACTTTGATTTGATTTAGACTCAGATTGAGAACCACCTCCTCTCCTCTCTCCTGAAGTGCTGTCTGCCCCGTCTAGATTGCCTCCTTCAACTCAATAAAGGAGAAATCCACATCCCCCTATAGAGGCGTCCCTCTTAAGCCTCTTAGCAACAACCGAAGAGTTTATCTGCTAGACCAGAGAGGGAACGAAGGAGAGAGGGAGGTAGGGAGGAAAGAAAAGGGAAAGGCAACATATTGGGAGAGCAAAATGTGAAGAAAGGGTAGGAATATAGATAGAGGAGAGGGGGGGAACACTGGAAGATAAATTAAATTGGAACAGAGTGTGAGTGAGTGAGTGAGTGAGTGAGTGAGTGAGTGAGTGAGTGAGTGAGTGAGTGAGTGAGTGAGTGAGTGAGAATGAATTACGGGTTTTGTATTCCTGGCGGGGCATAAATTAAACGAGGGAAGACGGCAATATGAAAGACAAAGCAATATCAACTCCAAATGCCCAATAACCCCTGGTCCTCAGGGAGATACTTAAAGACCATGTGCATTTTTCCCCCTTTCACTTCAAAACCACCAAAACACGACGAATGATGCACAACAAATTTCCATTTGAATACACTCAGGGGAGGGGAGACTTGGGGATTGAAACGAAATCCCTCCAAAAGCAGAGCCAATTCAAGCAGAGCATTTCCATTGTCTTAAATAGCTGGAAGTGTATGTATAGGGAATAGCACAAATACTATTTGAGAACAGTTAGAATCACATAATTTACACCTTCAGGAAATCATGGCAAATTGGAGAAAGATTGAGGTGTTATGCACTATTCTTTAATTGAATTTCTAGGGTATTAATCACTTTGTTTCGATTAAATGTGTCACCTGCTTCCATTATCACTATTTGCAAGTGAACAAGATGAAGTACCTGAGATAGATGTAGCCTATAATGTATTCCAATGATACTGATCCAGCAGGCAGCCACACACATGACTGGCGGCCATCTTAGTACAGGGTGGGCATCCGTCTGAGTGGCAAGGCTGCTGAACCGAGAGTCAGTGAACCCAACTCCTATTCAACATCAACTGGATCCGGGGACAATATACAATTCATGGACCTTGAACTGCCAAAGTCACAATTCATGGGCATCATAATGTAGCGTTCAAGGCCACACACACACACACACACACACACACACGTTGAAATGGTCACATTTAGAATTGCTGCTCACAAGTAGAATGCCAACTCCTCAGCCTTTTGACTGTGTTACCACAAAAGCAGTGTGTGTGTGTGTGTATGTGCCTGTGTGTGAAGGGGGAATTAGGTGCCTGTGAGAATGGGCATGGGTTTACTTTGCTCTTCCAGGACAACAGCACTGTTAATCTCAAGGCAGCATCTGGGGTAGTCGATGGAGGGTAAAGAGCAGCACATCAATGCCTCCCTCCAAAAGGCTCTGCAGCAATTCAGCGGTACAGCGGGACGCCATTCAGGTCTAATTCTCCTGCTCTTTTCCGAGGCGGAGGGAGAGATACTGTCTGTAACTGGGTTTGTTGGCTTTAATTGTTTTCAAATCCTTCTAAATGAAAGCAGCCGGCGAAATGACAATGTAAGAAAACCAATATCACTGTAGGGAACAAAGGGAATGTGCCATAAACAAGATGAAAAAGATGTAAGCGTCTAGGTAGGCTTTTCAGATTAGACAGAGTAGAAGAATGGTGGTGGTAATCATACTGGAACGTCATGTTGATACGGTACATGATACAGTATCATCATTTTACTGTTGTTTGAATCAACCGTTTTGAGATGCAGTCAATAGCACCCATAAAACCTCGAGCTATTTTGTCCCATAGGGGATTTTTAGAAACACTTAAAATAGGGGCTGTGTTTTGTGTAGGCTTACCCTAGTGTGGCGTTTTGATAACCGTGTAAATCTCTCTAGGACAAGGTGACTTTTGTCAATATATTCACCTGCATTTACTCCCCAAAAATGAAATGCTAATTAGCTGCTAATGTAACTGCATATGCCATGAAGATAAAGGTAAGAATCTCTGGATTAACTATCTAATGTTAGCTAAATGTAGTAATGAATACATAGGCTACATTTCGTTAAATTTACAATTCTGTGAACTGTTCTAAATTGACACAATACCTGTTAGCACAAGGTAGAGACAACGTGCAGGAGTTTTGTATGATGTCTACTTAGATGCTAATTAGCATTTTTAGAATCTGAGTAACGAGAGCCGAATATATGCCAAAAGTCACATTGTCCTAGAGAGATTTATATGGGTATCAAAATGTCACGCCAGCAAAAGCCTACACGAAACACAGCCCTTATTTTAAGTGTTTCTAAAATCCCCTATTGGAAAAAATGAATGGTGGAAAAACAATTGGAACCATTTCCCTGTTTGACAGCTAGGTTTTATGGGTATTATGACACCTCCACTGAGGGCTCTATACCGTGTCATACTCATAAAGACATTCCTCTTTCTCTGTACTCCAAGCACTGAGATTAAATTTGTCATCTGTAGCTTTACACAATAAATACTGTACTGGATAGACAAAGCTTCAACACATAGGTAGCTTGGGGGGAAAAAAGTTGGAATATATAAATACATGTAAATATATAATCTTGGACAAGACATAATTCTCCGAAAATCTGAACAACACTAATATTCAAATGTAGGTTAATGCCCTTCTGACATCAGTACCTTAATATTCTCTTGTGTACTGCGTTTACGTCACTGTACCCATATCTAGGAAACATTGTAGTTTCTGTTCAATTTTTATATATTTTCTCTGCAATAAGTACAAAATCCATAATCTGGTTTGGATCATCCAGACTGATCTCCCATAACTACAGTACAGTCCCCACTCAACCTATAATCCCATATCTCCACCAAACATCAAACTCCTATTTTGTTGCTGTATTTATTTTTCTCCCAAAGCTTATAGATTAACTCTGGGCCTGGATGTCCCAGAAAATAAAATATCATTAGCTTTAATCAAATTGATTAGGATCAGAGAGAGTATTGGGATCCGCTTGGCACGTTCCTCAGCTCCAAACAGATAACTGGGGAACCTTGTAGAGATTGCATCCTAGCTGTGGATTTACTGTGATTCTGTATGACTTGAACAGTCTCCGTCTCAATGTGTGTTTTGGCTTTGTCTGACAATGGGCATACTATGGCATGATGCTCAGAAAAACAACAACAGAGATATATAAAAGCAGAAATGTAAATGCATACGGTTTCTTCAGCATTCAAATTGGAGCACGTCTGCTCTATATTACATATTAATGGTCTTCCTGAGGTGAATACCGGCCCACTTGTAATGGCAGGGTAGTAGTGGGTTTGATTCCCAGGACCACGCATACAGTATCAGTCAAAGTTTGGACACACCTATTCATTCAATTTTTAAAAACGTTTTTTTTTTACTATTTTCTACATTGTAGAATAATAGTGAAGACATCAAAACAATGAAATAACACATTTGGAATCATGTTGGGTCATTTTCCTGTTGAAAAACAAATGATAGTCCCACTAAGCGCAAACCAGATGGGATGGCGTGATGCTGCAGAATACTGTGATAGCCATGCTGGTTAAGTGTGCCTTGAATTCTAAATAAATCACTGACAGTGTCACCAGCAAAGCAACCCCAAACATTAACACCTCTTCCTCCATGCTTCACGGTGGGAACCACACATGCAGAGATCATCCGTTGATGTACTACGCGTCTCAAAAATACACGGCGGTTGGCACCAAAAATCTGCAATTTGGACTCATCAGACCAAAGGACAGATTTCCACCAACACAAGTCCATTGCTTGTGTTTCTTGGCCCAAGCAAGTCTCTACTTCTTATTGGTGTCCTTTAGTAGTGGTTTTCTTTGCAGCAAATTGACCATGAAGCCCTGATTCACGCAGTCTCCTCTGAACAGTTGAGATGTGAGATGTGTCTGTTACTTCAACTCTGTGAAGCATTTATTTGGGCTGCAATTTCTGAGGCTGGTAACACTAATTAACTTTTCCTCTGCAGAAGAGGTAACTCTGGGACTTCCTTTCCTGTGGCGGTCCTCATGAGTGCCACTTTCATCATAGCGCTTGATGGTTTTTGCAACTGCACTTGAAGAAACTTAAGTTCTTGACATTTTCCAGATTGACTGACCTTCATGTCTTAAAGTAATGGACTGTCATTTCTCTTTACTTATTTGAGCTGTTCTTGCCATAATGTGGACGTTGTCTCACAAATTAATTTTTAACAAGTCACACCTGTTCATTGAAATGCACCTCATGAAGCTGGTTGAGAGAATGCCAAGAGTGTGCAAAGCTGTCATCAAGGCAAAAGGTGGCTACTTTGAAGAATCTCAAATATAAAATACATTTTGAGTTGTTAAACACTTTTTTGCCTTCTACATGATTCCATGTGTTATTTTATAGTCGTGATGTCTTCACTATTATTCTACAATGTAGAAAATAGTAAAAATAAAGAAAAACCCTGGAATGAGTAGGTGTGTCCAAACTTTTGAATGGTACAGTGCGTCAAATGTATGCAAGTCACTTCTGATAAAAGTGTCTGCTATATGACACATATATTATATTACTGTGACTGTTTAAGTGTATATATACACAGGATGGTTTTTATTGAATTATTTCCGTGAGTGAGGTACTTCCTCTGCCAAACCCAGGAAAAGGTGGGTTGTGGGGGTTGGCTTAGCAGTGAAAACGGGTCAGTGTACACCGCAGATCATCAATCGTTGCCCCCACTGTCTGCCAGAGCAGCTGACCAACCAACCAACAGGGTTCCAGGGGCACCTCGGTCCCCCGGACTTTCAAGGTCTTCCTGTATCATCAATCTCCAGCAACCTTTGAATGCACAATCACTGTCACTAATTGGACCAAAGATAGTGGCGGACGACAGCACTAAAAATAGGACAAAAACCTAGGAGCAAAGGGGATTCTGGCTTCCAGGCACGAATGAGACGATGAACCATTAGATATCTACCTAAAGTATCCGTGTCCTCCTCATACACAATACACGTCTCTGAGGGTACTTACAGTATTCACTTCTTAATTAAAACACCATGACTTGGGAAAACACAAATACCCATTACTTGGGGTCGGAGTTCAGACTTTAGAATTTTAATGTGTACCTTATTACCGCTATTTGAAAAAGAAAACATTGGTAGCTCTGAACAAATAGACAACCCCGGAGCATTTTTTGGCATTAAAATCTCCACTGCTTGTGCAAATGCTTTGAAAACCCAGGGGTACTACAGCCACAAGCCTGCAGATTAGAATCGCCTTTATATTAGCCAATAGCTTTGCATCTGGGACACACCTAGGACATCAGACAAGGGCAATTTTCACATTTAAATCGCCCAAAAGCATCCATAATAAAAAAGTAATCCAATTATCCCTAGACCAATACAAAATGTCTGCACGGTCCAAAATCTGTAAAATAATATATAATTCTAAGGAGCATGTGGAATGACAAAACCAAATGTAAAATCCCTACCCTGTGGCATTCCATTCCTAGCTTGTCTCTTAGCTGTAAAAACTCGGGACTGCTGTTCGCTTAATCACTGAAGTGGGACTATACTGTCTCTGTTGGCTATGATGTCTGATGAATGTTAATGGGTACCCAGGCCCCCCCATGGCCCTCTGGCTGGTTGGCTGGGCCCTCTGCTACTCTCCTGATTCCTCCAGTTGTGGTGGGCAGAGCTCTGCCGTCCGCCCCCGGGGCCCTCGGGGAGCTGTGGTAGTCCCTCTGGGGCCCGGGCATGAAACAGACCGCCACACACCATCGCAGCATGGGTCAGCGCTCTGCTCCTCCGCATCAAGATCACCGACACACAAACACACAGCGAGGGAGCTGTCCGCCCCTTCCTAACCCCTTGCACGGTCAGAGAGCGGCCGCACTAGAGTGAGGAGCCATCAGGGCGCATCAGCCGGGAACATAGGAACGAACGGTCGCAGTCCCTCGTCGTCCACCCCCACTGCCACCCTGACATTTTTCCATCAAGGGCTTCAGCGCTTCCGACATGTGACCCAGTCGTCACGGGCGGTTGCCGACACTCCAAGCAGGCTCGCGCACACGCGCACAAACACAGGAAGACAGGCTTGTGATCCTTGGATTTAAACGCAGCGGGAGAATGTCAGCATCAAACAGGGTCTGTTATACAGCCCTGCTCACTCTGTCTGCATATCAAACCCGGGTCACAAGAGTTCATGGGTTTGTCGGCAACAACTGAGAAAAGACAACCTGAAACATGCACACATTCTCTCTGATCCCGAGATACAGCAGTGGTATTAAAACAACTGCAGAAACTCCAATTCATGTTTTGGGGAAAAACTTTGAGCAGGGTGTGTTTCTATAGCGATTACCCATCACGCAGCATTCCTGATAGGGGGAAACACGGCACCTCCCTCCACTTCCCCGTCCCCATCCCCGTCCCCCAAACCTCGCACTCACCGCATGCGGCGAGTCACCGTCGGATTAGGCTGCCTAGAGTCAAACGCGTCTGGAACGCTGTGTCTGGGGAGCATCGGTAAACGCTTTGCTGCACTACCTCTGTCTGACTGATCCGGTTTATGTTCCTTCATTTCACCCGGTACTGCTGAGGAAAAGACATGCAGGCCCAGACAGACAGGGAGCTAATGCTTATCTTCCTATACATATGTAGGATCTTGATTTGAACCAGTTTGCTACAGCAGGAAAATAATCCCACAGAAACAGGAAATGTAAGGTATTACATGGATAATATTGTTTGGACATTTTTGAGGGGTAAATATATTTGTCCAACTTTACATTTGCATTTACATTACAAAGTTGCCCTGCAGCAGGGTGATCAGATTAATATCCTACATCTGTACGTTCAGCTGAGCTGTGAGCTAGCCTAGCAACAAGCTCCGGGGGATGATGTAGCCCCAAGGGGCCTGACTGGCAGCGCTGGCTCTTACCCTCTCTCCCTCACTGGAGACGATAGTGGAGGGAGCTGGAGGGGAACGAGAAACCCTTCCATCTCGACGTCTCATTAGCACCTGATGATATTCATATAGCACTCTCACTCCCAGGTTCAATCACTCATCACTTTCAGAAGTGCCAACCATTTCACATATAAGAGTACAAAGTACCTACTGAGAATCCATACGTATCGATCGATCAAATAAAACAATCAAAAGACGGAAGAAAAGAAGGTGTCTTCGAGAAGAATAGGAAGTGTAACAGAGAAATCACAGCTTTGGTTCCATTTTTAAAGCAGCGTAATTAAGGCCCCCGGGAGTCACCATAACCGCAGTCCAACCACACTGACAATGCCCCTCCCAAGAAGGAGGCTACAACAGCATCGTAGAGCAACCAACGTTGGCATCCGACATGGACGCCAAAAAATCATAGAAGAAGCCATCGTAGTAGGTCTGTAGGAGCAAAACAGTAGCCTTACCTTCGACAGCATACTCTTCTGCTTCATAGATGCCCAATGAGGACAGGAAGGAGAGAGAGGGAGAGAAAGAGAGAGAAAACACGTAGATTAGATAAACAGCATCTGACATTATTCCAATGACATATCCTGATGTTATCCACTGTCACAGAAGAGGTCATTTGCAAGAAGAGAAAACACAGTTTGATTTATAATGATCTATCCAAGTCAAATTAAATCCTATCTTCCCCCGTGACTTGAGTTATATTGCTTGAAAAAAAAGAAGCCAGCCGAAATGTGAGACTGGGGAATCTGAGGCCCTCTTTCAGTGGGATCCATCCATTGTAAGACGATCAACTGCAAACGCATGTCAAATATCACAGTAGGCTTAGGACTGGTGATGGGAAATTCGATGCAATACCTTAACCACTCTGTTGCAAGAGCAGTGACCCCAGTTACAAGAACCTACCGAACGGAGGCATCTCTCTCCAGTTTCATCATCTAGAGAGAGAGAGTGAAAGAAGCCCCCCCCCCCAGGCTACCATAGACTAGCTCCTTTAATGTCAGCGTGGGGAAAAAACACACTGCTTATCTCGGATCGTCATCATGTGTCCACTACAGATGCGTGCAAGGAGCCTCTAGCCTCCTACTGCATCAAACCCAATGGAGAGTTAAATATTGTCATACTTTACTTGAGACTGCTGGGCCCGGGCCTTAGCCACGGTTCATTATATCATAATCAACAGTTTTTTTTTTCTTCTGGTACATTGTGTGCTTGTGCTGTCATTTACTATTTATGGGAAACTGTCAAGGATTTTGATTGTGAATTTCCATTTGAGTCAGTGCTATAGCAGTTAGAACAGTTAGAACAGGGTAAGAGGTCAAACTGGAATAAGGAGTTTGGGAAATATCAAAACAAAAGTATAATCCACGTATTTCTCATGTATGTACTCCATGTATAGAGTATGGTGAGCCGACCAGAAAGTGCTGTTTACCGGCGCTTTTAGTATTCAGATTTCATGACGGCGGGCACGGTAGCCATTTGAGAATCTGCAACGCGCCATTCAGGCCCCAGCGTGGTCGCTCAGTGAGTGGCCTTCTGAAAACGAGGTCACTCACTGCTTGTCTCATTCACAAAGTACACGTTCCTCAAAAAAGGCTTTCTTCTGCCTACCTCCAGTATAATAATTGTGACCTGATCCAAACCAATGTTTTCAGTTAGTGGGCTTTCTTTGCTAGACACCAGCTGTCCGACACTGGCTTGATAATTGTTCCACAATTATGATACTGTAATGTATGCAGTGTTTCCTATCTACGCAGAGCTGCTTTTCTCAAATGCATCTTTGCTGTGTCATTCAATGATTGGCTGTACATGTATATTTCATTTTCCCAGACATAGGTCTTCTCATAGAATAATATTTCATATTTCATTGCGAACACAACAAAGAGCCTGGGTGGGTTGGCTGGCAACTCCAGCTTAAAAAGGCAATCGATGCGCGCGTTTGACACCGGAGCAGCCCTTAGACCTCCATCGCCTCACCCTATTGATTCTCCAATTAGAACACCCACAATGCCACTGCAATAGGCTGTAAAGCAGGAAGTCAACAGAGCAAACAAACCCAGACACGGCTAGCAGATCGAGAGCGAGGCATGATTACACATCAGAGATTAAGCCCGGGCCATAAGCTGCGAGGACCTTGTTTGTCAAATGTAATGATTGTTATGATCTCCGGACTTGGGTTCGGTTCTTCCTCCTTCTCCTCCCCTCACCCCCTCTTCTGCTCTCATCCCTCTGTTTTGGATGGTTCTTAGCCTTGACTAGACTATCTTTTAGAGACACACTCGGCGAGAGCCTCCGAGTCTGTGTTCAAAGCAGGCCGAGCATGAAAGAGACGGCTCCCTTTTTTTCTTGCCAAATCCACAATTCATTTCTCAAGTAATTATGGGGCCTGTCTAAAAATGTTCCTCAGAGATGGTTAATGTGGATTGTATCCCGCTGTCCAAAAGTGGATGGAGCAGCATGCCTCAGTAGGCTTTATTTTTCAAAACGGCAGAGTTAACATTGCTTGGGGAATAGCTGGGAATTTGATTTGGGAATGAAAGTGAAGGATCTGACAATAAAAGATGAAGATAGTCATACAAAAGCTCTTACTTTAGGAAGCTGTGTTCCCCCATTGAGAATAGTAAGGGATAAATAAAAAGCCAAGCAGAACATCATTCCTAACACATCTGCACCGAATACAAATGCATTGTGAGTAGATAAGTCTATGCCCTTTAGGGATTGGACATTCCATTGGATTTTGACTCTATATACGAACATTACATTACAATTTTCAGGTTAGAGACTGTGAGATAGTGTATGTTTTTATGATACCATTCCCACAACACCAGAGCTAGACCCTCTCTCTCCCCAGAGAGGCGATAGCATGCTCCCTCGAGAGGCCTTCCTTCTACCAAACGATTAAGATCATTAATTGACAACAAAACAAAATGCTGTGTTTATGGTCTGTTTTATAGACTCAGGATGACTCGGTGGCTCTCTTGGGCTTTGGAATGAGACATTTTAGATTGAACAGGGAAGAAGGGAAACGCTAAGCCGTACAGTATTTATGGAGAATAGAGCAGAAAAACCTACATTTCTCTGCATTTATCCCTTTTGTCCCATTAATATGTTCTGCTAGTCTTGACATAACCAATGCTACTGTGCCTATATTACTGTGTGTTCCATTAGGTAATGGATACATACTAGCTCAAAGCATTCTGCTCCATTTGCTAATGCCTTGGAACGCTACTTCCTGATGTTGCACATTCACTTTCAGCCAGGGGTAAACACCAGACTGCTGCAACCTGATTGGCTGAATGCGATATGGTGTTTCATAAGGAAAGTATGCATATTTTCCCTGTTTTTTCTGTCTTCTCGCAATTAAAGAAAGTTAAGGAAGAAATGTAAGCTTTTTCAGCATGAACGGAAACATTTTAGGGTACGAACCGGTCGACAGGGGAAATGAGTGTATTGCCAGCTGTATACAATGCGTTTGGACAGTAAGATGAAATGACTCAATGCCGTCATCTACCGGCCTTTTGGGCTTTCCTTTTTGACACTTAAAAAGTGCTTTATTTCTCCTCCACACTAGCTAAGTTTTCATCCAATTGGTGACAGATTTCCATGTGAATATACTAAACATTCTATTCATAAAAGCATATGCACATTTTCCCACCCGTGTTTCCATCAAATTGACATGTTGCGGATAAAAGGCAGTGCATGATGATGTAACGCACATAAAAATACCTTTTGCGGTTAAATTCCCATGAACCGAATAAAAAATGAAATGTGATTTGATTCGAAAAATACCAGTCAAAATGGGTTTCCATCACATTTTCACCTCTACTGATGGTTTTCTCACTGGGAAAAAAACGTGTGTTATATAGGTTATGTAGTGAGTGTGCCCCATCTGGTATTGGCAAGTGCGGTCTAGCCAACAACGCAGTCTGCGCTATGTTGCCTAGAGCACACGTATCGCCTACATGATGAGATTATTATGGACAAAAGAGCAAGGTACATTTTCTTTGTGTAACATTGATTATCAGGTCACCAGAAAAAGACACTCAATACTTATTGGACGGAACATCAAGCTCACTCACTTTCAACGAGTCGTAGTGGGAGGACCACACAACATGTCATCGTGTGACTCCAAATTTACTTCAATATGACGGTTATCATATAAATATTTACGCATAAAAGCATGTCCACTGACAATTCTCCATGATTCCTTTCACCGACACAAAAAGATCCCACCATGTCTAGCGTATGTTGTTTTGTCGACATTTGGAAAGTTCACCGAAAACATGAATGTTTCCATCAGGCAGTTAAAAAAAATGTGTATCCGACATGTACTTTACTCGAATAAAGATTGGATGAAAACCTGGTTACTAGCAGACATTTGAAATGGGGGAGTCAGCGGTTAGAACAACAGAGCCCAGGCTTGATTTGACAATAGGACTGAATTGAGATCTTTCTTTCTTTTTTCACTCCCCAAGCCAAATTAGTGTGTACAACACCACAAACAAAAAACAAATGCAAAATTAAAATCAGAAAGCTAGACATTGGGCACAAAGTGAACAGAATTCAGAAGCAGGCTGTTAAAAATATAAAATAAACGTCAGCCTAAGAGGGGGAAGTTAGATTTGTTTAACCTTTCTCCCAGAAGCTTTAGAGAAAAAAAAGAGTTATGTCCTGCCTGGGTTAAATTTACTATGGAGGGTGGAATACGTCTGTAAGAAATGAGTTGACTCTCAATCACTGTTCCTCTACTTTATACAGTATAGAAATCACACAATGAACAGGTGATGAAAGTCAAGACCCAAGTCATATAAGCATAGTTCTAGCTTAACAAAATAATTGTTACCCAGAAGTACGTTTGGCGTCACCAAGGCTGCATTTACACAGACAACCAAATTTGGATATCCTTTTTACTAATTAGTAGTTTGCCAATCACATCAGACCTTTTCACGTCATATTTTCTTCTGAGCTGATTGGTCAAAAGACCAATTAGTGAAACAAATACAGTGTCAAGAAAAAGTATGTGAACCCTTCAGAGATATCTGGATTTGTGCATAAATTCGTCATAAAATTTGATCTGATCTGCATCTAGGTCACAACAATAGACAAACACAGTCTGCTTAAACTAATAACACATCAAGCAATTATACGTTTTCATGTCTTTATTGAACACAACGTGTAAACATTCATAGTGCAGGGTGGGAAAAGTATGTGTACCCGTTGGATTTAATAACTGGTTGACCCTCCTTTAGCAGCAATAACCTCAACCAAACATTTGCTGTGGTTGTGGATCAGACCTGCACAGTCAGAAGGAATTTTGGACCATTCCTCTTTACAAAACTGCTTCAGTTCAGCAATATTCTTGGGATGTCTGGTGTGAACTGCTCTCTTGAGGTCATGCCACAGGTATCTCAATCGGGCTGAGGTCAGGACTCTGACTGGGCCACTCCAGAAGGCATATTTTCTTCTGTTGAAGCCATTCTGTTGTTGATTTACTTCTGTGTTTTGGGCCGTTGTCCTGTTGCATCACCCAACTTCTGATGAGCTTCAATTGGCGGACAGATAGCCTAACATTCTCCTACAAATGTATTGATAAACTTGGGAATTCATTTTTCTGTTGACGATAGCAAGCTGTCCAGGCCCTGAGGCAGCAAAGCAGCCCCAAACCATGATGCTCCCTCTACCATACTTTACAGTTGGGATGAGGTTTTGATGTTGGTGTGCCTTTTTTGCTCCTCACATAGTGTTGTGTGTTCCTTCCAAACAACGCAACTGTAGTTTCATTTGTCCACAGAATATTTTGCCTAGTAGCGCTGTGGAACATCCAGGTGCACTTTTGCAAACAACAGATGTGCAGCAATGTTTTTTTTGGACAGCAGTGGCTTCTTCTGTGGTGTCCTACAATGTATACCATTCTTGTTTGGTGTTTAACGTATTGTAAAGTCGTCAGCAGAGATGTTAGCATGTTCCAGATGATTTCTGTCTTTAGCTGACACTCTAGGAGTCTTCTTAACCTCATTTAGCATTCTGCGCTGTGCTCTTGCAGTAATCTTTTCAGGACGGCCACTCCTAGGGAGAGTAGCAACAGTGCTGAACTTTCTCCATTTATAGACATTTTGTCTTACCGTGGACTGATGAACATCAAGGGTTTCAGAAATACTTTTGTAACCCTTTCCAGCTTAATGCAAGTCAACATTTCTTCATCTTAGGTCTTCTGAGATCTCTTTAGTTTGAGGCATGGTTCACATCAGGCAATGCTTCTTGTGAATAGCAAACTCCAATTTTATGAGTGTTTTGTTATAGGACAAGGCAGCTCTTACCAACATCTCCAATCTCGTCTCATTGATTGGACTCCAGGTTAGCTGACTCCTGACTCCAATTAGCTTTTGGAGAAGTCATTAGCCTAGGGGTTCACATACTTTTTCCAACCTACACTGTGAATGCTTAAATGATGTATTCAATATAGACAAGAACAAAACAATAATTTGTGTGTTATTAGTTTAAGCACACTATTTGTCTAGTGTTGTGACTTAGATGAAGATCAGATCTAATTTGATGACCAATTTATGCAGAAATCCAGGTAATGTCAAAGGGTTCACATACTGTTTCTTGCCACTGTATATCAGAATTGGGATGCCAGAGTAAACATCCAAAGGTGATATTTCCCCACAGCTCAAAATTCTTCCCAGATACACTGTATGTTTCATAGGTGGTGGCATCTTGAGGGGTTTGGGGTGAGTTAAGTGTCAATTTCACTTCCTTATTCATTATACTTAAGGCTACAGGGTGTTGCTGTGGCAATCCTGTTCCTTTCCCCAGGCGTTGAAGACGCATGGCAGATCTTACAGCACCTGGATATGTATTTTAAGTATCAGCTAACTACATCATATGTTGTAGCAATCTGTCAGTAGATGTCACAGCCAATGACGTGGCACGCAAACATTGGTTGATGCATGCAACATCTGAGCAGGGGAACGCGACCCATGTCATATGATGTGGTTAGCTGATGTTAAACGCCTATCCAGGCGATGTAAGATCTGGTATTTGCTGCAATTGAGTTGGACAGGAACTCGACCCATGACTGCTCACACTGGTGTAATGGCTGGTGGGGGCAGCAGGAGGTGGTATGTGTTAGAAGCTTTTGCCATCAAACCCCATGTCTTGTACTGAATTGACGAAAATATGCTACATCCAAAAATTCATGGTCTGTGATTTTTCTGCAGTACCTTGTAGTCTATGCATAACACACAATAGCACTAGAAGCTTTTAGTCCTTGGTCAGCTAAGGAGCAGAAGCACTGAGGCCCACACTCACTGTGGGAGTTCACACCAACACTACATACCCTAACAGCACACATACAAATATGGCACACACAAACACAGCACAGCCCCATGGTAGGTCACACACACACACACAAAGCCCACCAGAGACCTGCGACAACAAAATCCACTCAGAGGAAAGTGCTAGACGGAGTGTTTCAGAATGGAGCTACCAGTACAAGATGTCACGTGGGGAAGCATAGAGTTAGCCATGAATGTTCTCGGAGAAACACTAAGCCACAAGGCTATGAAAACCCACCCTTAAATGTTTTGAAATATAATGCCAGCATAGTTGTACTTTAACAATCAAACACAAGGCTAACAAGTGATCTCCTTCTTCTAATTCAACTTCAAATACTAAACCTTATTATTTTAGTACTGCTGTGTGACTCATTCTTTCTCCTTTACTGGAGACAGTTTTCAAGGATTCTATTTTGGCCAGCTGTGTGTCAGACAGAGAATTGAGAATTCAAGAGGAGAGAAGCCTCTCCCAAGGTTATTTGACTTTACTTTAGCTAGAGACACACTGCCAAGGTAGATGACAGCAGTGTTAGTCGCACTGAGACAAGAGCACACACACACACACACACGCTTACACATGCATGCACATGGACACATTGGTTGCTGTCAGACCTTAGCCATAGACTGCTTACACAGTAAGGAAACCAATATGTACATTTCATAATTCAGAGGAACTATCTGTTTAAGTAGGCCTACACAATATGTGTCACATGACGCATTAATTAATATATACTGTTTGATAAAATGTGTTTGACATAATCTTATGTTTGTCATTGGTTTCACATTGTGTCATTTGTGTTACATTGCGTCACTGGTGTTACATTTCGTCACTGGTGTATGGCATATTGGTTATTCTGGCATCAGAGTTGCCCAATTTTATTAAATATGGTTTTTGTATGTACCTAACTGTTGCCACATTCATTAGTAAACATTTGAGGGATATGATCATTCCATTTTTTATGATTCAACCTCAATTATATATCAAATGTTACAACAACAACAAAAATTGTATAAATGGCAAAATGTCAGACAATAGAGCTTTACACATGCATGTTTAAAGTGAATTATTACTAATCCAAACAATTTCTTAGTATTATCATGAATCTTTTCTGTCTTTGATTATATATGCAAATTAAAGACAAATTACATTCTAGAAAGCCTGAATTGCCATCTAAAATATAGGTAACACCAGTGACAAAAAGGCAGCGCACGCATTTTTTTAATGTAATGTAGTAAACATTTTAAAATGTGTTCAGCTGTCATTTATGTTGATTTATAATGTTACGGGGTTAACTATTATCCGGCTATGAGTTTTGATAAAAATAAAAAAGAATTACAATTTGTAAATTTTGGCTGTTCAAAAAGCCACCATTTTCATAGAATGACCCTTACAGTATATATAGTATACAGTTCCATTCATTTAAAAAAAAAAATGGTACTGGGCTACTTTCAGACAAGTCTTGTGAGACTTTATGGGCATCCTAGAGCAAAGCAAAACAACCGACATGTACATGTTCGTGATAGTCTCAACTTTCCATTGAGGGGTCATATTCTTTGTCATTTAGCTGACGCTCTAATCCAGTGTGTAGTGTGTAGTGTGTAGTGTGTAGCCCAAACTGTTCGGACGCTACAGACAGAAGTTGGCAGATCGGCGGTACCGACTTCAGACAAGTCCTGTGAAGCAAAACGTAGAACACCACAGACGTTTTCGTCAGATGGACCATTTTCGGGAAAGTCCCATAGTCCAACAAACACCGCTGTAGCCGAGGCCTCCTTCCGCCGCAGATGTGGAAGGCCGTCGTTGGCGGATGCGGTGGATTGAGACCAGTGAAGGCCGGTGGGAGGAGCTATAAGAGGACGGAATCATTGGAATGGTCGGAATGGAATCCATGGAATGATTTGAAACGCATCAAACATATGGAAACCACGTTTTGACACCATTCCTTTTACTCCATTCCAGACATTACAATGGGCCCATCCTCCCATAGCTCCTCCCACCAGCCTTCACAGATTGTGCCGCAGCCTATGCAAAAACAACGGATATCTCTAGCTCAAACAGACGGATTTTGAAGGGGATTTATTATTATGCTAATTAGATGTATGCGGGGGGGTGTATCGACTCCAGGGGGTTAAAGAGAGAGAGAGAGGTTTAAACAACAGAGATTCTACTGCAGGGCCTAACAGACAGTGGGAGCGCTGACTCATATGGCAGTATCAGAGGTCAAGAGGAGGTGAGGGAGGGCTAATAACCAGCGAAATGACTGGAGAGTGCCTCATCTCCTGGTGTCGCACCAGTGTATAAAAAAATAACAAAGTTAGAGGACAGAGTAAAGACAATGCTTGGCACAAAACCAGACACACAACCCCACAGGAACAAGGTTATTATTAAAGAGAAAGGTTACAGTGAGAAACAGAGATGAGGTGAGCACGACCCGCACGAGCACACACACACACACACACACACACACACACACACACACAGATAGTATCAACACTGTTACACTTGTCACCTTCCTTTTAACACAAGCTTTCATGGTGGGAAAATCCACTGAGTCATCGAAGGCATATCTAACTATTCATACACTAGAAGGTGAAGGAGTTACGAGATTAGTGTTGGGAATTAAATTGTCTAGTTGAATCATTCTATTAAACGAACAAGGAAGTAACAGAGCACATCCCTGTAACTTGAACTACAGTACACGAGGCACTAAACGGACTGAGAATAACTCGGTTGCAGGAAGTTCTTTCTATCAAGGCGCTAACAGTTTTCAGTCGGGGAGAAGAAAGCAGAATAACAGGACGGCTGCAGAAACGTTTCCCGATTAGACGTATGATAATTAGGCGGGATGGGATCGCGTGCATGAATTAGAGTCGTCTGGGGAGAAGACGGAGCAAAGAGGGTGAGGGAAGCAGTAAACGGAGGAAAACGGAAATATTTGCAGTCTGTCATCAACTGAGAGGTGGCAAACCGTCTGGAGGTAAATGATACAGTAGTTAAGTGTTATAAGGAGTGCACTTCAAAAGTACAAAAACCAAGTATCGAAGAAGCACTTGGACGATGTTTCTGTTTGTTGACAGTACAGCAGGATCATTTGGGAGAGGGTGTTTCCCAAAAGGCTGGAAGACGGTATCAATATTGGGGCCATGTTCAGCGTCCCCAAAGAGAGTAAGAGAGTAAGAGAGTAAGAGAGTAAGAGAGTAAGAGAGCCAGCACATGTGTGTTTGCACGGACACATTAGCAAGCTGCCGGAGGTTTTGTGTGTATGCGTGTGTGTCTGAAAATGAGCAAGCATGCACACAAAGTGTGTGTGTATGTGTGTGTGTGTGTGTGTGTGAATGTGTCTACACGATTTAACCAAGCAAGCATTTCCCTGGCTTGAGAGAGAAGGCTTTACATGGAATTGTAGCTTACATAATGACATTTGACTTTTCAACTTGGCTCATTTTTCGGTAGACTGAACACTTATTTGATTTCTAATATAATATCATTCATGTGTCGTCGCCTTTAAAAAGCTTGTCGATGGCCTGCTCTGTTGAGAAACAAATCCATTTGAGACCGCGCTGAAATGTTTTGCCCTCTCTGTCCAGCTTTTGAAGCCCAGGGAACAGCTTCTCTCCCTGACATGGTAGATGATCAGTGTAAAGATGAAGAGGCGTTGTGGTGGGACATTTTCAAAATGTCTGCCCGCTTTGAGAAGTTGTCACTCGCTGCTACATTGGCAGGTGACACAGATGAGATAAATGCTGTCGACCACAGCTGGAGTTGGCATCATGATTGAGGATCCTTCCATCCTTGCTGCAGAGCCACGGGAGTGTGAAGAAGTGTGTTAACAAATAAACACTCCTGCAGGCTTTGAGGTGATGACAAGAGCAGTTGAGGTGGATAAGGGTTGGGTCTTGTGAAGAAAAAGCAACGTAATAATGTTTGTTTTACCGTGGAAAACTGTAATAATGCTGGCTTTACAACAGTATTTCCTTAATCCTGCTTTAAAAATGACCTAGATAAGTTCACTCTGTCGCTTTTGTCTGGTCAAAATCCCCCACTGATTCCTCCAAAATGAGCCAAATGAAAAAAGAAATGTGATTGGATTAAAGAATTATGTAAGGACAATTGCTGAATGATGGAAAATATTGGTATTATTGGATGTAAAAGCCATAACTACAGTATAGAATTTTGATTACAGACAAGAACATAGCTTTGTGAAATATTCTGGCTTCATAAACTCTATCTATAAACGATCATGGAGTCCACGTAACATGTTAAACGTAAATGAGAAGCTCTAATTATAAACTACGGGCACATTTGGCAGCTGGAGTGGAATTTCAATGCAGATATTTTACAGCATCTTTCCACTGACTAGAACAAAAGGCAAAACAACAAAGAATGCCAAAGAAGAGAAGTTGAAAGAACAAAAGAGTTGTGGCTTCATATCAGCATGTCAGTCACAAGGAGGTCTGTGAAACTTGTCTGCTGCTTTCCATCCATCACACATGTAATTAGTGAAAGAAGGCCTAATTGCGCTGGTTCATCAACCTCCCACTGAGGGACAGGGGGAAGCAGCACAGAAGTCAGTCACACTCAAATGAGGACATTAACCCATACAGTACAGTGCAGTAACACATTCCTGCAAAACAGTGTTTCTCCTAGGATCTATTTCAGCAGCAGTTGAAAGGTTAGTGTGGGTAGTGGGCGTGGCCAATGGCCCGGTTTTAGAGCACATTTCCCGCAATTCTGCACATTTTGCCATGGGGCAGAGAAGACATTTGACAGTTTTGACACTAGAACCGCCAAGATGGTCAATATGACCATTTAAAATGTTGCATTTTAACTCTGTGTTGTCTGTTCACACTGCTATGCTTTATCTTGGCCAGGTCGCAGTTCCAAATGAGAACTTGTTCTCAACTAGCCTACCTGGTCAAATAAAGGTGAAATAAAAAATAAAATAAGTGAGTTCCGACCTAAGTATGTAAACTTCCGATTTCAAATATATATATATATTGTTTTTTAAATATATTTTCCTTTATTATTTCCCCCTAACCCTACCACCCCTCCCATAATTGAAGTAAACTAATGGACAACAACACTTAGGCTTCTACTTCCAACTTATTCCGTACACATTTTACAATAGTTATCATTTGTTTGGTTTTTGTTCCATGCTTCAGGTCCACTCAACCCCTTCCATCTATCTCTAAACACCATCCAGCTCTGATTTCTATTAGTCTTTTCTTAACTGTGCTGTGATGTTTGACAAAAGTTCTGAACCTTTCTATTCTCAAAGATTCTACATTTTATAAATAAAAAAAATACAATTTTTGCTAAGAATATTATTATACTATTCATCGATTGACTATGAGTTTTTTTTTATTATCACCCAGCAGTGCTATTTGCAGAGTTAGCGCCAGTTAAATGTTGCAATTATTCAGAGATTCCAGAACCTGTGACCAAAAACAAGCTACATAACTCTTGGGATGGTTGTATCCCCCATATATATAACCCATATATATATAACATATATATAACCCCATATATATAACATTCTATTGGTTGCTAGAATTATGTATAATCATTTAAATAGAAAAACATTACGCTTTGAATCCGGCGTCGTTTTTTCTCTCATAAACCACGTGTCATGGAATTGGTACATCGAAAATCTCTTCAACTATTTTGCAATCCATATGGTACAGCTATACATTTTTTGGTCCTTTAACCTCAAATATATCAATTGATTAAAAAAGTACTAATATACACACACACACACACACACACACACACACACACACACACACACACACACACACACACACACACACACACACACACACACACACACACACACACACACACACAGTGTGTGTATATATGTATGTATAATTTTAGTATATGATATCATAAATAGGACTGGTGGAATTATGTCACATATGCAGCTAGAAAAGATATATGTCTGCTCTATTCAAAATTACAACCAACTACTTGCAGCATTACCGCAAAAATGGAAGAGGCAAGTGGGGGAGACAGCAAGGAACTTGTCTGTTTCCCTGCATTAAAGACCAAAATTGGCTAAAGAAAATTGTGATGAATATAAAAGTAGACCAGTTTCATTAACCACAATATTTGTTGTAATATTTGTTCCGTCTTTTCTGGTGGATTAACTGAAATAGCAAACAACTTTCTATGGCTTTCATTTTCCAATAACCCGAAAGTGACAGGTTAAAATCTGAATAAAGGGGAAAACATAGGGTGAGACATTCTTATTAATCTGCTAGAGAACCAGTTCGGATTTAAGTATAACTTTTGTATGACTAAATCCTTTAGCAAGTGGTTTAATGCTTTAATATGTAATTATTTCTGCACTCTGAAATCATATTAATTGTATACATTGGCCTTTAGAACTCTAGAACAAATATACATTTGAATTGGGACAGAATATCATAGAACAGAATATCTACACAACAGTATACAATTAGGCCTACGACAATTATATAAAACAATATAAAAGAACAGATAGCTAGTCTGCTCAAAACGAAATATTGGCTACCTATGTCAGGAAAGCGAAAGCTGACCCGTCGCACAGACTTGATCCGGGACATGGAAGAGAGAAAGTCTGATGGAGACATTGAATCTAATGCAGGGAGTGAAGTATCATGGGTGTGCGAGAGCTCTCCCAATGCCCCTGGCTCTGACAGTGATACAGAGATGGCCCCAAAGCAAAATAATGTGTTTCGAGACATCCACTTCCAGACCCGTTGGTCCAGATCAGGCATCTCTGCGCCGGCTGATGTTTCAGGTAAGTCTTGCCTCTTTTTTTGCCGAGGCTTAGAGATGCTCAATTGTTGGTCTGACTTACTGCAATCTCATTTACAAGAAAAGTGTTTCCCAATATCCTATAACCCATATAGGCCTACGCCCAGCTAAGGTGCAATAGCATAAAATAATAAAAACAGCATCAGAATGAAATACTATTGTTATTATTTTGGTTTTAATTATTAGCCAAATGTTGTTACTATTATTATGAGAATAGTATTATTGTCCTCATTGTTGGCCTGTCACTGCTATTGCTGTCTATAATTAGCCTATTACTGGAATGGGGCTATTATCAGCTTGCAATTGTTGTTGTAGGCCTAATTGTTTCTATAATTAGGCTATTTTTATCATCATTACCATTAGCCGCTTTTTTTTACATTTTTATCATTAGGCCTTTATAAGGAGAACATAATGTGGGCCTGTACTGTGTACGCAAGCCAATTGCAATGTTATGCATTATTGTAATTGTTGTGTGTGAATGGGGGCGATTTGCCCTGATTCACATCTGTATTTTATGAAATTTACTATACTAATTTGGCTATTATCATTGTCAACAGTCCCGAATCCACAACCAATGCCATCTGCTCCTCTACCATCCACAACAGTGCCCAGACTGCAACCACCAATATTGTGGGTTTTGTGGGTTTTGTCTCTGTATTTCAGTGTTATGTATTTTTTATTATTCCATGTTAGGGCATATTCGGCCATCTGATTCAATACATTTTTTACATTTTTTTTTTACAAATAGACTAACTAAGTAAAAAGTATATATACTGAACTACATTTTCTGGTTGGCTATAATTGGGGCTATGTATTCTTCAATGAGACCATGTCCCGCAATTGATTCAGGTACATCATGAGATTCCTGCGATTTGTCAAGAGAGAGACCTGAGGCAGACGTCTCCAAGAAGACACATTTGCCCTGGTTTCCGAGTTGTGGGTGAAATTTGTTGAGAACAGCATCGCCTGCTACGAGCCTAGTATCGAGCAGATGTTCAACACAAAATCACGCTGCCGCTTTACTCAGTACATGGCAAACAGACCAAACCAAGTTTGGTATAACGTTTTGGCTGGCTGCTGATGTGAAGAGCAAGTCCATGTTGACGAGTGTGCCCTACCTGGGAAAGAAGGAAACGTGAAGTGGTGTAAAGTACTTAACTACAAATACAAAAAGTACTACTTAATTGTTTTAATTCTTTGACCAACTTTACTTCATTACACGATAGAAAATGATATAATTTTTAGTCCATACATTTTCCCTGACTCCTAAAAGCGGGACAGGAAAATTGTCAAATTCGCAGACTTCTCAAGAGAACATCTCTGGTCATCCCTACCGCCTCCGACCTGACGGACTGACTAAACACATGCTTTGTTTGAAAATGATTCCTGAGTGTTGGAGCGTGCCCCTGGCTATCCGTAAAATAAAGTCAACAAGAAAATAATGCTGTCATGTTTGCTTAATATAAAGATTTTGAAATGATTCATACTTTTACTTTTGATACTTAAGTATATTTCAAACCAAATACTATTAGACTTTTACTCAAGTAGCATTTTAATGGGTAACTTTTACTTGAGTCATTTTCTATTTAGGTATCTTTCCTTTTACCCAAGTATGACAATTGGGTACTTTTTCCTCAACTGGAAACACGAAGACCTGGTCAAAGACTAGGAGAGCATGTGGTGCTGAAGATGATTGATCCTTACATGGGAAGGGAAGAAACATCACTACGGACAACTTCTTTACCTCAATTGACCTCGCCAAAGCACCACTCTCCAAAGAAAACAGCCTGGTGGACACGGTAAACAAGGCAAAAAGGGAGCTGCCCCCCCTCCGCTAAGGACAGGCGGAGCTGTTCAGCAAACAGGCGCTGAAAAAAGAGATTGCCACGCTGACCATTTACCAGGGTAAGCAAGGAAAGAACGTCTGCCTCAGCACGATAAACCAAACTGTTACCATTGAGGGAGTCCAAAACGCAAGGTCTGAGACAGTTACCCACTACAATGCAACAAAGGTAGAGTTAAAGTCGGAAGTTTACATACACTTAGGTTGGAGACATTAAAACTAATTTTTCAATCACTCCACAAATTTCTTGTTAACAAACTATAGTTTTGGCAAGTCGGTTAGGACATCTACTTTGTGCATGACACGAGTAATTTTTCCAACGATTGTTTACAGACAGCTTATTTCACTTATAATTCATTGTATCACAATTCCAATGGGTCAGAAGTTTACATACACTAAATTGACTGTGCCTTTAAACTGCTTGGAAGATTCCAGAAAATGATGTCATGGCTTTAGAAGCTTCTGAAAGGCTAATTGACATCATTTGAGTCAATAGGAGGTGCATCTGTGGATGTATTTCAAGACCTGCCTCTTTGCTTGACATCATGGGAAAATCAAAAGAAATCAGCCAAGACCTCAGAACAACAATGGTAGATCTCCACAAATCTGGTTCTTCCGTGGGAGCAATTTCCAAATGCCTGAAGGTACCACGTTCATCTGCACAAAAAAATAGTATGCAAGTATAAACACCAAGGGACCACGCAGCAGTCATACTGCTCAGGAAGGAGATGTGTTCTGTGTCCTAGAGAGTAACGTACTTTGGTGCGAAAAGTGCAAATCAATCCCAGAATAACAGCAAAGGATCGTGTGAAGATGCTGGAGGAAACAGTTGCAAAGGTTTCTATATCCACAGTAAAACAAGTCCTATATCGTCATAACCTGAAAGGCCGCTCAGCAAGGAAGAAGCCACTGCTCCAAAACCACCATAAAAAAGACAGACTACGGTATGCAACTGTACATGGGGACAAAGGTCGTACTTTTTGGAGAAATGTCCTCTGGTCTGATGAAACAAAAATATAACTGTTTTCAAATAATGACCATCGTTATGTTTGGAGGAAAAGGGGCATGCTTGCAAGCCGAAGAACACCATCCCAACCGTGAAACACGAGGGTGGCAGCATCATGTTGTGTGGGTGCTTTGCTGCAGGAGGGACTGGTGCACTTCACAAAATAGATGGCATCATGAGGGAGGACAATTATGTGGATATATTGAACAACATCTCAAGACATCAGTCAGGAAGTTAGAGCTTGGTCGCAAATGGGTCTTCCAAATGGACAATGACCCGAATCATACTTCCAAAGTTGTGGCAAAATGGCTTAAGGACAACAAAGTCAAGGTATTGGAGTGGCCATCACAAAGCCCTGACCTCAATCCTATAGAAAATTTGTGGGCAGAACTGAAAAAGCGTGTGCGAGCAAGGAGGCCTACAAACCTGACTCAGTTACACCAGCTCTGTCTGGAGGAATGGCCCAATTTATTGTGGGAAGCTTGTGGAAGGCTACCCAAAACATTTGACCCAAGTTAAACAATTTAAAGGCAATGCTACCAAATACTAATTGAGTGTATGTAAACTTCTGACCCACTGGGAATGTGATGAAAGAAGTAAAAGCTGAAATAAATCATTCTCTCTACTATTATTCTGACATTTCACATTCTTAAAATAAAGTGGTAATCCTAACTGACATAAAACAGGGAATGTTTTACTATTAAATGTCAAGAATTGTGAACAACTGAGTTTAAATGTATTTGGCTAAGTTGTATGTAAACTTCCAACTTCAACTGTATATATTTTTTTCTTACTGTGTTCACATTGATTCTTTGTTTACACTAGCATTGTTTTGTGTAGCCTATAGAACTTGCAAGTGTGCTTTTAATTTTAACACACATTGTATGGTTTTCCAGTGTATACGACTAATAAACTTTCATTCCATTTGAAGGTGGGCTCGGATGTGCTGGACCAAATTGCGCAAATGTACAGTGTCAAAGGCAGTACCCAAAGATGGCCAGTGTCAGTGTTCTACAACATCCTTGACCTGGCTCGCATAAACGCGCCCAAGACCTGCGCGGGGGAGAAAAGTTCCCCGGATGGAGAATACGCTTCAACTAGCAAAAAGAGCTCCTGTTTGGGCTAGGGGGCAGCATTTTCACTTTTGGATGAAAAGCATGTCCAGAGTAAACTGCCTCCTACTCAGTCCCAGATGCTAATAAATGCATATCATTAGTAGTATTGGATAGAAAACACTCTGAAGTTTCTAAAACTGTTTGAATGATGTCTGTGTGTATAACAGAACTCATATGGCAGGCAAAAACCTGAGAAAAAATCCAAACAGGAAGTGGGAAATCTGAGGTTTATAGTTTTTCAACCCAGCCCCTATTGAAGATACAGTGGGATATTGGTTATTTTGCACTTCCTAAGGCTTCCACTAGATGTCAACCATCTTTAGAGCGTTGTTCGATGCTTCTACTACGAAGGGGGGACTGAATGAGAGGGGAGTGAGTTAGAGGTCTGCCCAGCAGTCACGAGCTCAGTCACATGAGAGGTAGCTCCCGTTCCATCGCTTTTCTACAGACAATGGAATTCTCCGGTTGGAACCTTATTGAACATTTATGATAAAAACATCCTAAAGATTGATTCTATACATCGTTTGATATGTACGCTGGAAGTTGCACTCGCGTTTCGATTTGATTACCAAACGCCCTAACAAAAGGAGGTATATGGACAAATTATGAACTTTATCGAACAAATCAAACATTTATTGTGGAACTAGGATTCCTGAGAGTGCATTCTAATGAAGATCACCAAGGGAAAGTGAATATTTATAATGCTATTTCTGACTAATGTTGACTGCGCAACATGGCGGTAATTTATTTTGGCTGGTTTGGGCTCTGAGCTCCGTAATCAGGTTATTGTTTTTTTAAAATCTGACACAGCAGTTGCATTAAGGAGAAGTTTATCTAAAGTTCAAGCATAACAGTTGTATTTTCATCAACATTTATAATGAATATTTATGTAAATTGATGTGGCTCTCTGCAAAATCACTGCATGTTTTGGAACTACTGAACATAACACGCCAATGTAAAATTGTATTTTTGGATATAAATATGCACTTTATCGAACAAAACATACATCTATTGTGTAACATGAAGTCCTATGAGTGTCATCTGATGAAGATCATCAAAGCTTAGTGATATATTATTATCTCTTTTTGTGCTTTTTGTGACTCCTCTCTTTGGCTGGAAAATAGCTGGGTTTTTCTGTGACTTGGTGGTGACCTAACATAATAATTTGTGGAGCTTTCACTGTAAAGCATTTTTAAAATCAGAGACTGTGGCTGGTTTAATGAGAATTGTATCTTTAAAATGGTGCCTAATACTTGTATGTTTGAGAAATTAGATTTATGAGATTTCTGTTGATTTGTATTTGGCACCCTGCAATTTCATTGGCTGTTGGCAAGGGGTTCCGCTAGCAGAACGGTGTTCCCAGACAGGTTAATTGCTATCTAACCTCCAAATGAGCTTCAATGCCATACAACACTCCTTCCGTGGCCTCCAACTGCTCAACCTGTTGCGACTCTAGGGGCAGTATTTTCATTTTTGGATAAAAATCGTTCCCATTTTAAACAAGATATTTTGTCACGAAAGGATGCTCGACTATGCATATAATTGACAGCTTTGGATAGAAAACACTCTGACGTTCCATAACTGCAAAGATATTGTCTGTGAGTGCAACAGAACTGATGTTACAGGCGAAACCCAGATAAAAATCCAATCAGGAAGTGTCACATTTTTTGAAACCGCCTCATGCCAATGACTCCTTATATGGCTGTGAATGAGCTACGAATGAGCTTACAATTTCTACGTATTCCCCAAGGTGTCTACAGCATTGTGACGTCTTTTTACGCATTTATGTTGAAGAATAGCCGTAAGGCACTACATTTAGCAAGTGGTCACATGACGGCTCCCGCAGAAAATGCGTAAAGTACACAAGTAGCCATTTTTCCAATCGCTTCTTATAAGAAACCAATTGTCCCAACGGATATTTTATAGAATAGATATGTGAAAAACACCTTGAGGATTGATTCTAAACAACGTTTGCCATGTTTCTGTCAATATTATGGAGCTAATTTGGAAAAAAGTTTGGCGTTGTAGTGACTGCATTTTCCGGTCGATTTCTCAGCCAAACGTGAAGAACAAACTGTTGCTAACTGGGAGTCTCCTGAGTGAAAACATCCGAAGTTCTTCAAAGGTAAATTATTTAATTTGATTGCTTTTCTTATTTTTGTGAAAATTTTTCCTGCTGGTAGCAGAGCCTAGCCATAGCATTATGCCATGATAAACTTACACAAATACTTGCCTAGCGTTGGCTGTAAAGCATATTTTGAAAATCTGAGATGACAGTGTGATTAACAAAAGGCTAAGCTGTGTCTCAATATATTTCATTTGTGATTTTCATGAATAGGAAGATTTTCTAGGAAGATTTATGTCCCCTGCGTTATGCTAATTAGTTTGAGGCTACATTATGCTCCCGCATGCGGGTTTGAGAGTCTATACCCACACGCCCGACTAGCATCACCACCCTGGATGGTTCCGACCTAAAATATGTGGACATCTATAAGTACCTAGGTGTCTGGCTAGACTCTAAACTCTCCTTCCAGACTCAAACATCTCCAATCTAAAGTCGGCTTTCTATTCCGCAACAAAGCCTCCTTCACTCACGCCGCCAAACTTACCCTAGTAAAACTGACTATCCTACTGATCCTCGACATCGTCGATGTCATCTACAAAATAGCTTCCAATACTCTACTCAGCAATCTGGATGCAGTTTATCACAGTGCCATCCGTTTTGTTACTAAAGCACCTTATACCACCCACCACTGCGACCTGTATAATCTAGTAGGCTGGCCCTCACTACATATTCGTCGCCAGACCCACTGGCTCCAGGTCATCTACAAGTCCATGCTAGGTAAAGCTCCGCCTTATCTCAGTTCACTGGTCACGATGGCAACACCCACCCATAGCACGCGCTCCAGCAGGTGTATCTCACTGATCATCCCTAAAGCCAATACCTCATTTGGCCGCCTTTCCTTCCAGTTCTCTGCTGCCTGTGACTGGAACGAATTGCAAAAATCGCTGAAGTTTACCTACCTCATCCCCATACTGTTTTTATTTATTTACTTTTCTGCTCTTTTGCACACCAGTATCTCTACCTGCACATCTGATCATTTATCACTCCAGCGTTAATCTGCTAAATTGTAATTATTCACCTACCTCCTCATGCCTTTTAAACACAATGTATATAGACTCTTTTTTTCTTTTTTTCTACTATGTTATTGACTTGTTTATTGTTTACTCCATGTGTAACTCTGTGTTGTCTGTTCACACTGCTATGCTTTATCTTGGCCAGGTCGCAGTTGTAAATTAGTACTTGTTCTCAACTAGCCTACCTGGTTAAGTGAAGGTTAAATAAAATAAAATAAAATAAATTGTAACACACATTGTATTGTATTGTTTTCCAGTGCATACGACTAATAAACGTTAATTCCATTTGAAGGTGGGCTCGGATGTCGTGGACCAAATGGCGCAAATGTACAGTGTCAAAGGTGGAACCCAAAGATGGCCCGTGTCAGTGTTGACCTGGCTCGCATAAACGCACACCTGCGCACTTCAACTAGGAATAAGAGATCCGAGTACACCACATGTCAGGGAAAGCTGTGCCATATGAACCCAACATCTGACAATGTAAAAAAGAATAATAATACTAATTTTGTTCTTCTGAGTTTTCTTGCTATGAGTTGTAGTTGCTATGCATATATCATCAGGTAATTTGGAGCATTTTAATGAATTATATTTTTGTCCTTGGTGACGGTCAGATTGACACCATGGAAACTGACATGAAACCATTTTGTTCCTTGTTTCGTCTTTGTATGTTTTAACCTTTGAAATGACAAAACAAAATAATATGAATTTCAGATCGAATCTTAAGGTCAGAAAATACAGTGTTGTCTAATTTGAGTATTTATAGTCTATGTGCATATGAATCAATAAATAAATTGTCTGATTTATAATGCTTGGTGTCCTAAGGTATCCTAAGACATATTTTAGCATTACAAATTCATTCATTTTGCAATTTATTATATATTATGGAATATTTACACATTTGAAATACCAACGCTCAGAATGACCATATTGACCATTCAAGTTGTCATGGAATTCGGTCGCTCCTAGTGTTAAAGCTAGTTTCCTGCAATTCTACATCTTGTTATGGGGCTGAGAGAAATATTGCACTTTCAAAGCACATTTCCTGCAATTATACAGATTTTGCTATGGCTTATGCCTTGTTCTTATACTATCTGAGTGACTCAAACATTATAACAAAATCTACAGTGGCCGAAGCCATGACATTTTTCGAAAGTTTTATTCTCCCTGGCTGTCCAATTATTATTTTGGTGATTGTTCGTTCTTAAAGATGATCTTATTTTAAAAAATATATATTGCTTCATAATCTTTCATAGATACTTTATATCTGGTTTTAGTTGTTAAGTTTACACTGCAGGCCCCTGAGTGGTGTATCAGGAAAAACATTCTGGGGCCCCTAGTTTTTCCTGATCTGGAAACCTAACCACATTTTACATGACGTGATTAATCCTTTGTAAAAAAAAAAAGTCATAATATGGGGTATGATGGCACCAGAGTTTTTATAATTGTGTCACATGTTGTTTTGTTTACTTGGAAAAACTCATGGCCTTGGGGAGGATGAAAACCCTGTCAAAATGCAGCAACATTGTACTTGTTCATATAAATTACATTTTAAAGAAGGACAGACACAGACACAGAGAAAGCAACATGATTGGACAATAAAACCCACACAGCTGAGCTTGCTTTATGCAGGTCGGGATTGTGTAGGCCTGCCCTACTACGCAACTGTAGTCCTAATAATAACACAATAGCTGACACAGACTGTGAGTTCATTTTATTAGGCCTAAAATTGCATAGGGCAGGCCTACACGATACAAACCTGCATAAAGCAAGCTCAACCATGCGAGTTTTACTAGCTAATCATGTTGCTTTCTCTGTGTTAATCCCAGTTAATCGTTTTGGATGGAAAAGGTCTAGGTAGCTTAGTCAGCCCAAATTTGAACAAAAACCAAATTTGACCCCTTCACATTTTCTCACAAACAAATGAGCTACAAATACAGAACATTGCAGCATAATTTACCCTGGTCAGAGGGACAGGGCACATACCAGGCTAGACTATGCAGCTGCTGTTGTTAGTCGCCTACAGTTGATCAGAATGAAACATAGTCTTGTTTCCACCCAATACAGCATGTCAGAATTCTACTGTTTATGTGTATAGGCTGTGTAGTTGTTGCTTGTCTGTCAGAATTGATGTGTTATCACGCTTGGTAAATAAATACCAGAGTGGCTTGAGCTTTGTGCATTGTACAGTACCCGGCCCGAATGACCCGCGATTTCCGTGAACCTGATTGATCAAGACACGCAAAGAGCCTGCAGCAACACTCTGATTTGAAGGGCAGAGAAATTGTGTGCAAGTTGACAAATAATGAGGTCTAAAAGACAGCACTTTGTCCCTCTTTTTGATGCTTTGCATCAATATATTTTCTTAAAACTAAATCAAAAAGTTGTGCGGTGCCGCCACAACTGATTGAAAAGTGCTGTGGTAACTGCCGCCTCTCCACACGGCATTTGCTTGAAACGTTCTACCATCCCAAAAATAAAACAAAAATATTCGTATTATGCTATAATCCTTTTGCAGTACTGCAATACTTCCCTAACTCCCCTGAATGACAGTTATTGACCGACAAACGGAGATAAAGGAGACCAAGAAAAGACTGCTGCCTGGAGAAGAAAGAGAAATGTACTGTTTGTGTAGGTGCAGCTAGATGGTAGCTGTCCTTGCCATGATTTTTATTTCAAATGTAGTCTTCCATTTTTTAAATTTCTCACATACCTTTCCAATTGTTCTCTATATCAAATATGAAAGATTCATCATACGCTTTCATTCATGCTTCAATCAATACAACAGAGAGGTACCCTACCGCGAGTCATCACATTTGACCTCTGAGGCGTTTTAATGGTATAGAACGAACTCCACCTCAGACTAGCATCTCTAACCCCCAGGGGAGAAGTTCAAAGGTCATGCCCATCTCCCAGAGGACGAGAAGAAAACACAATTAGGCTTCATCGGGAGAGGTAAGAGCCAACTCTCCCCCACTTCATCCACCCTTCTTCCTATGTCACTCACCATCTCTCCACTGCCTCTCTCCTGCTCTACTCCACATGGATCCCTCACTTCTGATGACTCCACTGAAGGGTCAAGACACATCAGCACATTCCCTCCTGACATGTTTTCCTTCTCATATCCTAACCAGACAGGTGATGGAGTGAGCGATGTGAAGTCCACAGCATTCTCCAGTGTGGGTGTTCGGTATTTTGTGCAAGCTTCGGACGACTTATGTTAAAGACCACTTATATCCTCGACATTAATTCCCGTTTCATAAGCTAGCTATTGGATTTCTACACCAGACAGGTTCTGCACTAATCGCAATGCATATATTGTAGGCCTATGTGATAAGATTACAAAAGTGTTTTTGTTCTAATTAGAAAGAAGAAGAATTAGGGTTAGTACTTTCTTAAGCACTATGCCATTACAGAAGGGTAAGTTAATCCATGCAATTAAAACTAACCCTAATAGTAGATAGTCTATGTGATTTGTTATATATTTTTGGAGGTTGAAAAATGTAGGGTCATGCAATCAAGACTGCAGTGTACAATACATTTTTTGTTAGAAGTTCCAGTATATTTGGAAGGTCAGGGGAAGGGAGGCGGGAGGGGGGGGGTCTGACAGTTCATCGATGATAGCCACATATTAGTATCGACACCAAGAACCCACGAGGGAGAGCCAACCTTATCTCTGCACAGAGAAAGAGACAGAGAGAAAAAGGAGAGAAGGACAGATAGATAGAGGAGAGGGGAGGAGAGATAGAGGGGAAGGAGTGGGGACGTGGAGAGATAGGGGCAGCGAGATTGAGCAAGGGGGAGAGAGAGAGAGAAAAATAGATCGGAGACAGCGAGAGAGGGAGGACAGAGCACGGGAGAGAGAGGGATAAGAGAGTAAGAAAAGCAGGCTTATCTCTGAGATGTGAAATGAGAGGCGGAAGGGGTAGAGGGAGGAGGGATGGAGAGAAGATTGGACAGTGGGCAGAGATGGCCTGGCGATCGTAAAAAAAAAAAAACATGAATGGTATTATCGCGTACATTATACAGATGTATTGGAAGCAGCCATCTCTTTTACATGAACCCGGATAAATTTATGCAAAAGTCTAAATGTGATCGATAAACATAACAACAGAACGAATCCACTGAATCATAACACCTGGAAACCAAAGCAATAATCCTTCCTGTTTGACAGAAACACGTCGTCTCCTACATGGCATGCTCATACCCAGAATGCACTGCACCAATCACAGTTTAGCCCTACAGTAGATGCTAGAAAGCACGACCCGGGGCACCCCTGATTTGATTGCAAGGTGCACAACCTCGTTTCTCTTTTAATCGAGGTGCTGTCCCGCTCAGCACACATTCCACTTCCTTAGTTACGTTAAGACATTGCCTCGGGCCGAACAAACAACTACACTTGACCCAAATTGGGATTGCTATTTAAAAAGGAGTGGAAGCAGAGAAACCGGAAGATCGTTTGGTAAAGGAAAAACAGTGAGACATAAGAAGTCTCCCCACTCTCCCTCTGTCTCTCACTCCCTAATGTATTGGTGTTTCCACCATTTCATTTTCTCCTCGACTCTTCTGCCTTCTGTTCCCTCGCGTCGTGTCTTAACATGCACTCCAACATGTCTTTTCGGTGGTGTTTTTCAATTCCCACAATTTATTTGTCCTCCTCATGGCTTTTGAATGACAACACAACCTCGCCTCCACGATCTGTTTCACATCTAACCATCATATTACATTTGTTGGAAAAACTACCGCTCTCTTGCAATATCAAGCTGAGGAAGGTCCTTAACATAGCAACTAATAGAATCAGGATGACCAGAATGGTAGAGTAGGGACAATATAGGTAAGAAAACCCTGATTAAATCTCATTCAAACATGTAATGTTCTCCATTTGTCATACAGGGACGTTCAGTGACAATACAGCTCCACATGTAACCCAGGTGAGCCAAAACATACACAGGAAGGAACATTATAGATATTACTGCCACACGATGAAGCTGCGATTTCAGCACTAACCGCCACCAACTGTGGAGTAGTGGCCGGCATTAGGAAGGACGCGAGTGAATTATCTACACTCTTTGGGAAATAAAGGTGCTGAGTAAAACTAAATAGGGTTCTTCGGTGTTTTCCTCCTAGGGGAACCTTATTTCAAATCAATGTTTATTTGTCACGTGCGCCAAACACAACAGGTGTTACTTACAGGCTCTAACCAATAGTGCTTTTAAATCACCTGCAACCCGCATTCAGAATGACTGCCAGGGTAGGGAAGATTGATAAATGAGACGACCTAAACCATCTAAACTGGATCAACCATCTCAGAAACAAGTGCAAAAAGTCCAACTACTAACAAGATTTGATTAGTTTATAAAGATGCATGTTATTTATCTTTGTATAGCATAAGATCAATCAAGCAATCAGTCAATGTACATACAAAAACACAGACATTGAAACAAACAATTCAAAAATCAACCTGCTTTAGGGCATGCTGGGAAATATGATATTGATGGATGTGGTTTTGAGTGTTTTACTCTACACAGATTAAATATTATACAATCACACTCAACTCTGGTTATTAACACCAAGACTGAGGGTATTTTACACCACTGAGTGTTACTTGACCTCTTTACAGAGTTCATTTAACTACTGAATCAACTGTAGAAACATTACACTGAAAAATCAACACTAGGTAACACTGGCCAATTTGCTGTGTACAAAATGTTCCCATACAGTCAGTTTCAAACATTATCACCACTATCGTTTTAATCTCTTAGAGGGTTAAAGTTAAACACGGAGGTAAACACTAATGCCCAAGGCACTATTTTAAAAGAAATGGGGAGGGGGACTATATTACAATGTAGAACCCCTTCTTACCATATAAAGAATCCTTCTCTCCTACCAAATAATCATCAAAGAACCCTTTCTTTAAAAAACAGTTCTTAGGATATAAAATGTTCTAGATGGAACCCTTTGCTAACAAATAACCCTTGTCTTCCAAAAAAATGTTATTCAGATGAAAATGGCTATTGGTAGAACGTTATCCCTCTGCAAATAACCTTTTTGGAACCGTGTTGGACCAGTGTAGGACCACAAATATCAATATGGAGTCTTAACTGAGAACCCAGTGGAGTCGGAAACAGAGACAAAGGGAGACAGAGGGTCGCAGACAGAGAGCGATGGAAGAGGTGAGAGAGTTCAGGGCTGAAGCCAGGAGAGGAGAACGTCAGCCCAATGATTGAAAGGCGGTTGTGCCGACGAAAAACAAACAAGACCAGAGAACAAAGAGCCGGGGGTACAGCAAAAAGGAACAGCGAAGGAAGACTACAAATCTCCTATTCCTCTCTCTTTTTCTCTCTCTCTCTCTCTGTGGTTTTGGCCCCAAGTTGAGCGTCGATCCCTTCGTAAATCGCCTGTGTAAATTCAACCGTACAAGCTTTTCCGACTCTCCCCCGATTCATGTTATAACTGTCAAACCAATAAAATCCCATTCAACTTCTAATGAATTGAGAAAGACTGGAATACTAAAAGGGGCTAATGTAGTGACACTAATTATCGTTGATGATCCTTGATAGTTAGGATTGTGCCAGCCAGCCTTCCCTTAAAAAATGAAAGTATATTTTTATTCATTGAGAAGAAAAATAAGAATTGTCTCAGAAAAGTTGCCAGCTACCGATGTCTTCTGGTTCTAATATATATATATATATATATATATATATATATATATATATATATATATATATATATATATATATATATATTTTTTAAATATTTTTTATATGGAGTGATAGATAATATATTGTGTAGGTGTATGACACTGGGTCACACAGCCTTGCCGTGTCCATTTTATGAATATGCCGCCAGCTGCCCACTGAATTACACAATGATGCACCAGACATAACAATGCATAACAGTAGTAAATACAACATGTGTGATCACGTCTGTAGAGTTGTCAAAGTTGCAGGCACTGACAGTAATGCTGAATTCTCAAACTCCAGTGGGTGGTTTACCCAGTTTCAAAGTCGCAGTCAGTGCACATCATGTGGATCGGAGTTAAATGGGACAATTGTGCTGCACTTTTTTTTTAATGCAGCGACAGACATAACAATTCCAATGCAGACTGAACATTGTGATGTTGTATTTACTATTGTGGAATGTTGATGTCTGCCCCTGCTTCAAAATGTAAAAAAAAAATGCATCCCACTTGTCCCATTTAAACTCACATCCACATGATGTGCACTGACTGCGCAACTTTGACAAAAATGATGTCAGGACATTGTGAAAACGACCCACTGTTTGACACTTACTGCCAGGGTTGCAGAAAAAGCTAGGCTAATGGTGGGCGGCTGAAAATCCAGAAAGGTGGCATTGTGGGTTGAATTGCTGATACTGTAATCTCCCAGGTAAGCTGCTGTAGCACTCGCTCTTCGTCTCTGCCAAACTATTAACCATAGTCACAGGAACTCTTGCAAAACATGGTGACCCCATAGAGCCGATTACAACTGAAGGGGTCAAGTTAGACTAATGGGACTTTGTCTGGATCATCCCGGTGGTACCCATGAGGTAAGGGACTAGGGTAGGGGATTACAAAATGGAAGGAATCACAATCGTGCTATAGAAAATGAACTAGTACAGTAGGGCCAGAAGATTTTCCAGCCATTCCTATTCGAAAGAGGACAAATTACGGAGCAAAATCCCCTGATTGTTGTGAGATTCAGGTAATTATTTATTTTGTTTCTGTCTGCATTGGGTGAGCGCTGAGATTGGAGTGTATGGATTCGTTTGCTAAAGCCTTTTTACTAACCCTTTGCTTGACACCTAGCGTCATTACACGTTATGACACGATTATAACCATGTCATAAAATGTCACAACAGCTGTCATAACTAGTCATAACCTGTCATATGGTCATAACACTGTAATAAACCATATATATATATACATTGTGTTGTTTTATGGCTGGTTATGACATCTACATAAGAGTGTCAGAACTCACGTTTATTCAAATGTACCTTTTCCCTACCAATAAGTTTCCTTTCCGTTTGTAAGTTTGTCTCTTAAATCATTTGTTGTTGTTGTTGTAATGAATTCTTTAAAGTTATTCTTTACACTGTTACATTGTCAAAAAGGCATTATGACCACCCTGTGTCACTTGGACTAAGAACATACACTTTATGACACTGTCATGGAGCATTATGACCATCCTGTGTCACTTGGACTAAGAACATACACGTTATGACACTGTCATGGAGCATTATGACCATCCTGTGTCACTTGGACTAAGAACATACACGTTATGACACTGTCATGGAGCATTACGATTATACTGTGTCACTTGGACTAAGAACATACACGTTATGACACTGTCATGGAGCATTACAACCATCCTGTGTCACTTGGACTAAGAACATACACGTTATGACACTGTCATGGAGCATTACAACCATCCTGTGTCACTTGGACTAAGAACATACACGTTATGACACTGTCATGGAGCATTACAACCATCCTGTGTCACTTGGACTAAGAACATACACGTTATGACACTGTCATGGAGCATTACAACCATCCTGTGTCACTTGGACTAAGAACATACACGTTATGACACTGTCATGGAGCATTACGATTATACTGTGTCACTTGGACTAAGAACATACACGTTATGACACTGTCATGGAGCATTACGATTATACTGTGTCACTTGGACTAAGAACATACACGTTATGACACTGTCATGGAGCATTACAACCATCCTGTGTCACTTGGACTAAGAACATACACGTTATGACACTGTCATAGAGCATTACGATTATACTGTGTCACTTGGACTAAGAACATACACGTTATGACACTGTCATGGAGCATTATGACCATCCTGTGTCACTTGGACTAAGAACATACACGTTATGACACTGTCATGGAGCATTATGACCTTCAGATTCATATAAGCCAGATAGACATATTATGTACATGCCTTTATGTCAGACATCAGTCAAAGAGGGTGTCTTGTCCTGCTCCTGAAATGTGCTCCTGCATTCATCCCAGTCATCAGGATCGGGGTAGGTGCATGTCTGCCATCAATATTTGCGCAATGACAATAATTATTCAATATGATCAATTTCAGAAAATGTTACACACCCTAAAAATTGTGTTGACAAGTGGGCTGTGGAATGTTTTGCCGAGGTAGATTTTGATGCTTAGACACTTAACGTTATGTTGCCGTCATAAAATAATGTAATATATATGTCACAACAGGTGTACATATACAGTACCAGTCAAACGTTGGGACACACTTCTTTATTTTTTACAATTTTCTACTTTGTAGAATAATAGTGAATACATCAAAAGTATGAAAGAACACATATGGAGTCACGTGGTAACCCAAAAAAGTACCTAACAAATCTAAATATACACTGCTCAAAAAAATAAAGGGAACACTTAAACAACACAATGTAACTCCAAGTCAATCACACTTCTGTGAAATCAAACTGTCCACTTAGGAAGCAACACTGATTGACAATAAATGTCACGTGCTGTTGTGCAAATGGAATAGACAAAAGGTGGAAATTATAGGCATTTAGCAAGACACGCCCAATAAAGGAGTGGTTCTGCAGGTGGTGACCACAGACCACTTCTCAGTTCCTATGCTTCCTGGCTGATGTTTTGGTCACTTTTGAATGTTGGCGGTGCTTTCACTCTAGTGGTAGCATGAGACGGCGTCTACAACCCACACAAGTGGCTCAGGTAGTGCAGCTCATCCAGGATGGCACATCAATGCGAGCTGTGGCAAGAAGGTTTGCTGTGTCTGTCAGTGTAGTGTCCAGAGCATGGCGGCGCTACCAGGAGACAGGCCAGTACATCAGGAGACATGGAGGAGGCCGTAGGAGGGCAACAACCCAGCAGTAGGACCTCTACCTCCGCCTTTGTGCAAGGAGGAGCACTGCCAGAGCCCTGCAAAATGACCTCCAGCAGGCCAAAAATGTGCATGTGTCTGCTCAAACGGTCAGAAACAGACTCCCTGAGGGTGGTATGAGGGCCCGACGTCCACAGGTGAAGGTTGTGCTTACAGCCCAACACCGTGCAGGACGTTTGGCATTTGCCAGAGAACATCAAGATTGGCAAATTCGCCACTGGCGCCCTGTGCTCTTCACAGATGAAAGCAGGTTCACACTGAGCACGTGACAGACGTGACAGAGTCTAGAGACGCCGTGGAGATTGTTCTGCTGCCTGCAACATCCTCCAGCATGACCTGTTTGGTGGTGGGTCAGTCATGTTGTGGTGTGGCATTTCTTTGGGGGGCCGCACAGCCCTCCATGTGCTCGCCAGAGGTAGCCTGACTGCCATTAGGTACCGAGATGAGATCCTCAGACCCCTTGTGAGACCATATGCTGGTACGGTTGGGTTCCCTGGGTTCCTCCTAATGCAAGACAATGCTAGACCTCATGTGGCTGGAGTGTGTCAGCAGTTCCTGCAAGAAGAAGGCATTGATGCTATGGACTGGCCCGCCCGTTCCCTAGACCTGAATCCAATTGAGCACATCTTGGACATCATGTCTCGCTCCATCCATGCTTAAGTCCAGGTCTGGGAGGAGATCCCTCCGGAGACCATCCGCCACTTCATCAGGAGCATGCCCAGGCATTGTAGGGAGGTCATACAGGCACGTGGAGGCCACACACACTACTGAGCCTCATTTTGACTTGTTTAAGGACATTACATCAAGTTGGATCAACCTGTAGTGTGGTTTTCCACTTTAATTTTGAGTGTCACTCCAAATCCAGACCTCCATGGGTTGATAAATTTGATTTCCATTGATAATTTTTGTGTGATTTTGTTGTCAGCACATTCAACTATGTAAAGAAAAAAGTATTTAATAAGAATATTTAATTCATTCAGATCTAGGATGTGTTATTTTAGTGTTCCCTTTATTTTTTTGAGCAGTGTATTTTATATTTGAGATTCTTCAAAGTAGCCACCCTTTGCCTTGATGACAGCTGTGCACACTCTTGGCATTCTCTCAATCAGACCATGAGGTAGTCACCTGGAATGCATTTCAATTAACAGGTGTGCCTTGTTAAAAGTTAATTTGTGGAATTTCTTTCCTTATTGCGTTTGAGCCAATCAGTTGTGTTGTGACAAGGTAGGGGTGGTATACAGAAGATATACCTATTTGGTAAAAGACCAAGTCCATATTATGGCAACAGCTCAAATAAGCAAAGAGAAATAAAAGTCCATCATTACTTTAAGACACGAAGGTCAGTCAATACAGAACATTTCAAAGTTTCTTCAAGTGCAGTCGCAACAACCATCAAGAGTTATGATGAAACCGGCTCTCATGTGGACCGCCACAGGAAAGGAAGACCAAGAGTTACCTCTGCTGCGAAGGAAAAGTTCATTAGAGTTTCCAGCCTCAGAAATTGCAGTCCAAATGAATACTTCAGAGTTCAAGTAACAGACACATCTCAACATCAACTGTTCAGAGGAGACTGTGTGAATTAGGCCTTCAGGCCTTCATGGTCAAATTGCTGCAAAGAAACAACTAATAAAAGGACACCAATAAGAAAAAGAGATTTGCTTGGACCAAGAAACACGAGCAATGGACATTAGACCGGGGGAAATCTGGCCTTGGTCTCGGTGAGTCCAATTTGAGATTATTGGTTCCAACTGTTGTGTTTTTGTGAGATGCAGAGTAATTGAACGGATGATCTCTGCATGTGTGGTTGACACTGAAGCACGGAGGAGGTGTGATGGTGTGGGGGTGCTTTGCTGGTGAGACTGTGAGTGATTTATTTAGATTTCAAGGCACACTTAACCAGCATGGCTACCACAGCATTCTGCAGCGATACACCATCCCATCTGGTTTGCGCTTAGTGGCACTATCATTTGTTTTTCAACAGGACAATGACCCAACACACCTTCAGGCTGTGTAAGGGCTATTTGACCAAGAGGGAGAGTGATGAAGTGCTGCATCAGATGACCTGGCCTCCACAATCACCCGACCTCCACCCAATTGAGATGGTTTGGGATGAGTTGGACCGCAGAGTGAAGGAAAAGCAGACAACAATTGCTCAGCATATGTGGGAACTCCTTCAAGACTGTTGGAAAAGAATTCCAGGTGAAGCTGGCTGAGAGAATGCCAAGAGTGTGCAAAGCTGTCATCAAGGCAAAGGGTGGCTACTTTGAAGATTCTAAAATATATTTAGATTTGCTTTACACTTTTTTTGATCCAACATGATTCCATATGTGTTATTTCATCGTTTTGATGTCTTCTCTATTATTCTACAATGTATAAATGAGTAAAAATCAAGAAAAACCCTTGAATGAGTCCGTGTGTCCAAACTTTTGACTGGTGCTGTATGTGTCATGACAGTGTTATGACCGTTTTATAAAAAGGTTATGACAAGTTATGACATATGACATTGAAAAGTGTTACCTCACAATGAAACCTGCACATTTTAAATGCCAGAACTCTTCTCAAATAAAATACTTGAGGTATTCGAAGCATCAAGCAGTCACCAAGAATGAATAAATGAAAAAACATAGAAAAATACTAAGACAATACAGTTCACAAGCACCTGATGAACCTGAAGAACACAATACACTGACTGTCCCCTTCCGTAAGCCCTTTCAACTTTCACGGGCGAGAACTTGATCCAATAAACTTGAATGACATACAGTACGACCTCCTACATTTATTACATGAGACAAGCCTGCCCTCCGCATCAATAACCACCCATCAAACCATGTCTCACAGATCCACAATGACAGAGGCAGAAACCAAAGCTTTCCTTTCAACGGCCACTGCCTTTTAGAAATATTTCAACAAGCCTTCCATCTGAAAGCGATAGGAACAACTTGAGACAGAGATTTGTCTCTGACTGTGCTCATGGTAATGGACACCAGGCTTGGGGGCTTGGGTCAGGCATGGGAGCCTGTGGGGGAGCCTGTCTAACAGCAGAGGATAATTAAATGGTTAGTACTAATTTATAAAGAACCTTTGGAGTTCGGCCCCCCAAAGAGACAGTGTCAGAGAGACAGTGTCAGAGAGAGAGAGAGATCCTGTTTCAAATTGTCTGATCTGACATCAACAGGCCTTAGCTGTCTTTTCTTCTGTGCTCTCTGTTAATCTATCTTTTAGAAAAGAACGAGTATATAAACGACCTGAGGATAGAAAGTCTGAATCAAGACAGTCTGTATTCACACAGTAATCATTCGTACTATAGTAACGTTGGAGCTCGCGCTTTCTAAAGCATAATCCAGTTCCAATGACTCACTCAGGATGAGAAGGAAAAGGAAGTCAGCTATTCGGGTACAGTCAGCGGCTGATGACATAGGCGCCATAGCTATAGCATCACAACATTTCCACCTGCATTACAAGTCTATGGTTGTGTGAATTACCAGGTGCCTTTGTTTCAAAAGACAATCACCCTTGAGAGTATGTTCGTTTGAGATGGGTGAAAATACATGGTGTGGATTTTTTTTAGAGAGTGCCCACAAAGCAGAATGTTCCATGATGGTCCGGAGTGTCAAGAACAAAATCAAGGAGACAAGTTCCCGTCATAAAGATTCCTCAACAGCTTGGACATGTCTCGCAAAACCATCTCTTCAGGTGATAGTCCATTTTTCACCATTGTGTCAAAGAGACAACAACTGCTTCTGAAAAGGTACAAATACAATACACTGCCAAATAGGAGTAAGAGTGGGTATTTTGAGACAGGGGCACGAACTTCTCTAGATTCTGTCCAGGACCTGTGGTACCCTACCATCTGTTAGTCTACAGTTACAAAATAATGACAGGAAATCGATAGTGGCCATCTCAGCTTGTTTTGCTGTGTGTGTGTGTGTGTGTGTGTGTGTGTGTGTGTGTGTGTGTGTGTGTGTGTGTGTGTGTGTGTGTGTGTGTGTGTGTGTGTGTGTGTGTACACGTTCACTTGTTATATTTTGCTTTGATCTAACGGTCAGGATCCCATTTCAAACCTGCGTGTGTAGCTGAGTACCTAGAGCCAATTTTGGTTATACGGAGAGTAGAGAGATCAGAGAGGCTAGCTTGTCCTCCAGCAAAGATAAAGTGACCATTAATAAGGCCCTTGTCCTGTATGCAGCCTATCTAATGATGACCTGGAAGAGGAGGCGATGACTAAATGAAGCCTTCATAAATCCCCATATAAAAGAGCTACAGTATATAGATGCTTCAGATGTCATTCATAAGCAGACATCATTCTATGGTGGGTTCATATTTATGAGCTTGTGTCTATTGCAAAAGAACATCTGAAGACGTTTATGGTGCATTACATTGACTGCTGTACTATAACGTAGATCCACCCTTACGCCATGACCTTGACCTCTATGGCAGTAAATTATTTAGCTGTACTCCGGTTTAAGGCTACTCTGAACATTACGGAATTGAATGATTAATTGATACTATGGTGTTACCCTTCGATTTAGGGTGCCATCATTTAGATGATATCTCCCTGCTGCAGCTGTGTTTTGTATTTAATAACTCCCTGCATGGGATTACACACACCTATGCAGGTCAGAGAGGTGAAAGGGCACAGTGTCCATATTTATGGGTTATGAAAACTGTCACCACCTCGAGCACACAGAGCAACAAGTACGTTTGTGCCTACGGCTACGTTGGTGAAAGTGGGAGACAGACACAGATGTGTGTGTGTGTGTGTGTGTGTGTGTGTGTGTGTGTGTGTGTGTGTGTGTGTGTGTGTGTGTGTGTGTGTGTGTGGTGAGAGAGAGAGAGCGAGAGCGAGAGCGAGAGTGAGAGTGAGATAGAGAGGGAGGGAAGTGGGGAGAAAGAGGGAGTGATTTGTGTGTGTAAAGGAGAAAGAGAAAGAGTATTAGTATTTTATTAGGATCCCCATTATATGTTGCTAAGGCAGCAGCTACTCTTCCTTGGGTCCACACAAAATATAAAACATGACATCATACGGAACATTAATAGACAAGAACAGCTCAAGGACAGAACTACATACATTTAACATAAGAACTGACAACACTGAGTGAAACAGAGAGATCCAGTACTTCGAGGCCTACATTTAAATACTACATTTATATTCGGTAGCGTCTATCAGTTACAGGCACGCTTACATACATACCAGCATACATATACTGTACATAGGACTATAAATATACTGTACATCGGCCTACAAGTTATTTAGGTCAGATAGGGGAGAGGCATTGTGCCGAGCGAGAGAGCGAGAGAGCGAGAGAGCGAGAGAGCGAGAGAGAGAGAGAGGGGAGAGGGCATCTCTTATGACCTACACAGGAAATGAACAAACAAACAGGCTGGTAAAATATCAGTACACACATTGAGCAAACATTGGAGCTGGCAAATCTCTCACAAATCTATGGCACAGGGCCAGGTATCTAACAGGTTATGTGGGGTGGAGGGCTAGTGTCGTAGGGGTTATATGGGTAAAATACCGTCACAGTAATATGCCGGATTTTGTAAATCCCATTTGACTAATAAAAAATCTGTCTATTTGAATAAATAATGAACACTGATTTCCATACCTCATTATAATGTTCAGTTATTTAATTACTTGATTATGTTCTGAAGGGCAGAAGGGGCTTGTAGGGTAGAAGGGGATTTGATACCAGCCCCTTAAAGTGATTAGATTGACTGTAAATGGATTCCTGTGGTTGCCGGAGAGCTTTGTCCATTTAACTCATTAATGCCTGTGTATAACGGCAAGGGACACTCATCGCTTATAGACTGGGCTCATATACTGTGTGAATACTACCGATCCCAGAACAGGGGGGAGTGTGTCAACTGCATGAAGTAGGCTATACCCATGAGTAGCTCAATATCTGACAGGTTACTGAATCTATTTATGAAAACCCTGGCTTACTACGATCTTACCTTATTATAAACCACATGCCCCACTCTCTGTCTCCCTGATGAGGAATCTATCTCAATCTCCTTGAAAGGTCATATGCCAGTAATATCCTGTCACAGGCGTGTCTGTTCCACTCTGCCAGTGTTTATTGTAATTTCATTATCCAAATCTCTGTTATTTGAATTACGACAACATCTAATGAAAGTTAATGAGCTTTTATGAAAATGTCTTAACCTGATTTTTTAATTTGTTGATTAATTTATTATGTCCCCCTTTCATAAAACAGAACTATCGGCTTCTAAACTGTGTTAATAAAACTTGAGACAGAAAACGTGCACTTTCCATGTCAAAATGTCCAATGTGATGTCGATGACATCAATGTCCAAAGGTAAGTGCTCTACCCACTAAACAACTCAACCGTCCTTACTTCGTCAAAACTCTTATCCCATTACCTCAAAGACTGAGGCTGTTCCGGTTTCCCCGTAACGGTTAATGATCGCACCCCATTCACTCTTACCTGATCCCAGATCTTTTTTTTATTTTGCTGTCTTGCCAACTATGACCGGAGGCAGGGTTGGGGAGTAACGGATTACATGTAACATGTAAGGGATTACAAAAAAACAGGTAATCCTTTTCGCGACCAGCAAAAATACTGTAATCAGATTACAGATACATTTGAAAAGCCCGATTACGTCGAGGATTACTTTTAAACTCAGAAAGGATGTTTACGATTTTTTTGTTGTTGTCGACACTTCTCAGTTTTCTCAATTACATTCAAAATCAGCATTGAAAAAAAGGCCCAAGGTGAAGTTTGTTCCACCTGAGCGTGTCTGACCACAAGTCAGAGACCACTATGATGACCCGCCAAATGTGTTTGATGATTGCGGGGAAAAGAGCAGGAAGAGGCTTTTGTAGGCTACAGTCCAAGCCATGTCTTCCATTGGAGTGACTGTTGTCGGCATCCAAAGATGATCCAATTTGCATAAACGCTTGGAGGTTAAGATGAAAGCAGTGTTGTAGTCTGCGGCGATGCGGATATCACTTGTTATTCATATCTACATAGCGCATTGATGATATCCACACTGCTGCTCTCTCATTGAGCTATTTGCGCCTCACGGATTGTGGTTGTTGTGGATGGCTGTTCAGAAATCTAAATGTGTATTTGAACCCAAGACGTTTAAGCTGACTATCAATCATTGTTTTTGAAACCAGTGGACAGCCAGTGAATAATGTGGTCTTGCAACAGCTGCATAGTGCGGATCCCAGCCTAGGGAATAAAAGTGGGTCTTTTATTGCTCAATCTAATTCATGCTAATAAAAAAGAAATCCATAGGCCTAATGGACACATGCTCAAACTTCCACTCTTTTAATTTCCCCTTTAAGTCTATTCTGCAGTTGCCACATCCATTTTTGGACTTATAAATTGTATGTATTAATGTAATGATATATTTGAATTATATTATATGTAGTAAAAAGCGATGGGTTAGAAGAAGCCTAAACAACAAACCCATGAAGTAAAATTGAACAACCATATATGACCAGCTATGTAAACTTTAACACTGGTTTATCCTGAAATAGACGTCCTTCAATTGGAATCTAAGAGTAACAGAATGTAATCAGATTACGGTACCGAGTTTGGGTAATCCAAATGTTACACTACTGATTACAATTTTGGACAGGTAACTAGTAACTAAGGGATTACATTTAGAAAGTAACCTACCCATCCCTGACTGTAGGAGTTGGCAAGACTGCGCAAAAAAAAAATCTGTGATCAGGCTAGACTCACTCTGCCATTGCCGCTTCACTTGGCCTTCTCCTCACCTCAATCAGATGGGCTGACGTTGGGGGAGAGAGGAAGTAGAATGGATGGTTTTCGCCACCGCCGAGGGGTATTAAAGGAAGTTAATGGGCCGAGATGAGGAGGCACCTCCCTGAGTCCTCCGGCCAGGCGCACTGCACTGCAATTATGAAACGCATAAATAACAAGCCCTGCCTTAAAAATAGAAACCGCAGTAGGGGGATACAGTGCTACTGGCCAGCCCACAACCACTGTTGTTGCTTTTGTTTCCAAGCTGAGGAGCATCGTGCAGCATGTAATCGGTGTGCTACTGGCCACCCCACAACTACTGTTGTTGCTTTTGTTTCCAAGCTGAGGAGCATCGTGCAGCATGTAATCGGTGTCCTACTGGCCAGCCCACAACCACTGTTGTTGCTTTTGTTTCCAATCTGAGGAGCATCATGCAGCATGTAATCGGTGTCCTACTGGCCAGCCCACAACCACTGTTGTTGCTTTTGTTTCCAATCTGAGGAGCATCGTGCAGCATGTAATCGGTGTCCTACTGGCCAGCCCACAACCACTGTTGTTGCTTTTGTTTCCAATCTGAGGAGCATCATGCAGCATGTAATCGGTGTCCTACTGGCCACCCCATAACCACTGTTGTTGCTTTTGTTTCCAATCTGAGGAGCATCGTGCAGCATGTAATCGGTGTCCTACTGGCCACCCCATAACCACTGTTGTTGCTTTTGTTTCCAAGCTGAGGAGCATCGTGCAGCATGTAATCGGTGTCCTACTGGCCACCCCATAACCACTGTTGTTGCTTTTGTTTCCAATCTGAGGAGCATCATGCAGCATGTAATCGGTGTCCTACTGGCCACCCCATAACCACTGTTGTTGCTTTTGTTTCCAAGCTGAGGAGCATCGTGCAGCATGTAATCGGTGTCCTACTGGCCAGCCCACAACCACTGTTGTTGCTTTTGTTTCCAATCTGAGGAGCATCGTGCAGCATGTAATCGGTGTCCTACTGGCCACCCCATAACCACTGTTGTTGCTTTTGTTTCCAATCTGAGGAGCATCGTGCAGCATGTAATCGGTGTCCTACTGGCCAGCCCACAACTACTGTTGTTGCTTTTGTTTCCAATCTGAGGAGCATCATGCAGCATGTAATCGGTGTCCTACTGGCCACCCCATAACCACTGTTGTTGCTTTTGTTTCCAATCTGAGGAGCATCGTGCAGCATGTAATCGGTGTCCTACTGGCCAGCCCACAACCACTGTTGTTGCTTTTGTTTCCAATCTGAGGAGCATCGTGCAGCATGTAATCGGTGTCCTACTGGCCAGCCCACAACCACTGTTGTTGCTTTTGTTTCCAAGCTGAGGAGCATCATGCAGCATGTAATCGGTGTCCTACTGGCCAGCCCACAACCACTGTTGTTGCTTTTGTTTCCAAGCTGAGGAGCATCATGCAGCATGTAATCGGTGTCCTACTGGCCAGCCCACAACCACTGTTGTTGCTTTTGTTTCCAATCTGAGGAGCATCGTGCAGCATGTAATCGGTGTCCTACTGGCCAGCCCACAACCACTGTTGTTGCTTTTGTTTCCAATCTGAGGAGCATCATGCAGCATGTAATCGGTGTCCTACTGGCCACCCCATAACCACTGTTGTTGCTTTTGTTTCCAAGCTGAGGAGCATCGTGCAGCATGTAATCGGTGTCCTACTGGCCAGCCCACAACCACTGTTGTTGCTTTTGTTTCCAATCTGAGGAGCATCGTGTAGCATGTAATCGGTGTCCTACTGGCCACCCCATAACCACTGTTGTTGCTTTTGTTTCCAATCTGAGGAGCATCGTGCAGCATGTAATCGGTGTCCTACTGGCCACCCCATAACCACTGTTGTTGCTTTTGTTTCCAATCTGAGGAGCATCGTGCAGCATGTAATCGGTGTCCTACTGGCCAGCCCACAACCACTGTTGTTGCTTTTGTTTCCAATCTGAGGAGCATCGTGCAGCATGTAATCGGTGTCCTACTGGCCACCCCATAACCACTGTTGTTGCTTTTGTTTCCAATCTGAGGAGCATCGTGCAGCATGTAATCGGTGTCCTACTGGCCAGCCCACAACCACTGTTGTTGCTTTTGTTTCCAATCTGAGGCGCATCATGCAGCATGTAATCGGTGTCCTACTGGCCAGCCCACAACCACTGTTGTTGCTTTTGTTTCCAATCTGAGGAGCATCGTGCAGCATGTAATCGGTGTCCTACTGGCCAGCCCACAACTACTGTTGTTGCTTTTGTTTCCAAGCTGAGGAGCATCGTGCAGCATGTAATCGGTGTCCTACTGGCCAGCCCACAACCACTGTTGTTGCTTTTGTTTCCAATCTGAGGAGCATCATGCAGCATGTAATCGGTGTCCTACTGGCCAGCCCACAACCACTGTTGTTGCTTTTGTTTCCAATCTGAGGAGCATCATGCAGCATGTAATCGGTGTCCTACTGGCCAGCCCACAACCACTGTTGTTGCTTTTGTTTCCAATCTGAGGAGCATCATGCAGCATGTAATCGGTGTCCTACTGGCCAGCCCACAACCACTGTTGTTGCTTTTGTTTCCAAGCTGAGGAGCATCATGCAGCATGTAATCGGTGTCCTACTGGCCAGCCCACAACCACTGTTGTTGCTTTTGTTTCCAATCTGAGGAGCATCATGCAGCATGTAATCGGTGTCCTACTGGCCAGCCCACAACCACTGTTGTTGCTTTTGTTTCCAATCTGAGGAGCATCATGCAGCATGTAATCGGTGTCCTACTGGCCAGCCCACAACCACTGTTGTTGCTTTTGTTTCCAATCTGAGGAGCATCGTGCAGCATGTAATCGGTGTCCTACTGGCCAGCCCACAACCACTGTTGTTGCTTTTGTTTCCAATCTGAGGAGCATCGTGCAGCATGTAATCGGTGTCCTACTGGCCAGCCCACAACCACTGTTGTTGCTTTTGTTTCCAATCTGAGGAGCATCGTGTAGCATGTAATCGGTGTCCTACTGGCCAGCCCACAACCACTGTTGTTGCTTTTGTTTCCAATCTGAGGAGCATCATGCAGCATGTAATCGGTGTCCTACTGGCCAGCCCACAACCACTGTTGTTGCTTTTGTTTCCAATCTGAGGAGCATCGTGCAGCATGTAATCGGTGTCCTACTGGCCAGCCCACAACCACTGTTGTTGCTTTTGTTTCCAATCTGAGGAGCATCGTGTAGCATGTAATCGGTGTCCTACTGGCCAGCCCACAACCACTGTTGTTGCTTTTGTTTCCAATCTGAGGAGCATCATGCAGCATGTAATCGGTGTCCTACTGGCCAGCCCACAACCACTGTTGTTGCTTTTGTTTCCAATCTGAGGAGCATCGTGCAGCATGTAATCGGTGTCCTACTGGCCAGCCCACAACCACTGTTGTTGCTTTTGTTTCCAATCTGAGGAGCATCATGCAGCATGTAATCGGTGTCCTACTGGCCAGCCCACAACCACTGTTGTTGCTTTTGTTTCCAAGCTGAGGAGCATCGTGCAGCATGGTAAAAAAACAAAAATGCAGTACATAATGTATTCTTTTATCGCTCATGCAATGATGTCAGAGGGGGAAGAAACAGTGTTGGTTGTTTACAGTAACTTCTTAGTTGTTGTAATATCGCAAAGGGACGTGGCTGTTTCGCCATTAAGGATTCCAGCTTTAATGTGCACCTTGGTCTTGGACAGGGGCTGTTCCATGTCGGTCCTGGAGGGCCGAAACACTTCTGGTTCTTATCCTCCCCTTCTAATAAGGGACCAATTCAGACCTGGGACACCAGGTGCGTGCAATTAACTACCAGGGGGAAACAAAAACCTGCAGCCGGTTTCCCAAAAGCATCTTAAGGCTAGGTTCATCGTTAGAACAAATATGATCCTATGGTTCTGATAATGAACTTAGCCTTAAGGGCCGGTATCCCAAAATCATCTCGTCTAGGAGGACACAACAGATGAGCGCAATGATAAAATCACGCCATCATCATGTCTTTATCAGCATACACACACACAGGTGTTCAACTTAACTGACTTACAATGTGTGTTAGTGATTCACGCTTCCTTGGCTAATTCGTTCGCTTAAATTCAAAATCTCACTTGTACTTTTACTGGACTCGCCCACAAACTCAGACTCATTAACAATCACAGACTCGACGAGCACATTTGACGCACTAATATAACTCATAAGCAGAGGGAAAAAGGTTTTCCGTCAGAATCACACCAAAATAAGCCCGTTCCACTCTACTGACAATGCAATCAAATCATGAACTGCGAGTGAGTAGTTGTTTTGGTTGGGTTGGATAGGAATGGTGGCTTGGAGGGGGTGGAGATGGGGGGCGGTTTGGGGATGGAGGGAGTTTTTTGGGGGGCGGGTGGGGGCTGTGCGAGAGTCTTAGGTGGTTGAGGCGCAGTTCTCTGAGGGAACTGTTGGGGGATCTTGGATGGTTGGGGCGGCGGGTGGCCTAGCGGTTGGGAGCAATTGGGCCAGTGGCCGAGAGGTCGCTGGTTCGGGTCCCCGAGTCGACTGGGTGGGGGCGCTTGACCCTGGTTCCTCCTGTGGGTCACTCTGGATTGGAGTGTCTGAATGTAATGTAAATGTTGAGCGGCTTCACAGCAGGTAGATTGTATGTTTTAAAATTCTATAAAAATAAAATCATTTTGGGGGGCGGGGAAGCAGCAGACAAATGTTGCGGAGATAAAAAGGTGGTGTCGTTCCACAATTAACTGAATTCAAAGTATATCCCAAATACTAGGCAACATTAGATACTATTAATACCGTCAGCTACACAGATTGTTTATCAAAACAAGTTTGCATGCAGATGGGGTATCATTTTACAAAAAAAATCTCACAGCAAAAAAGCACCAGTGGTGGAAAAAGTACCCAATTGTCATACTTGAGTAAAAGTAAAGATGCCTTTATAAAACATGACTAAAGTGAAAGTCACCTCGTAAAATATTCCTTGAGTAAAAGTATAAAAGCATTTGGTTTAAAATAAACTTAAATAACAAAAGTAAAAGTATAAATAATTTCAAATACCTTAAATTAACCAAACGGCAGCATTTTCTTGCACACTTTTTGGTGAGTCCACCAGATCAGAGGCAGTAGGGATGACCAGGGATATTCTCTTGATAAGTGTGTGAATTTGAGCATTTTCCTGTCCTTCTAAGTATTCAAAAATGTAATGAGTACTTTGGGTGTCATCAAAAACTTATGGTGGAAAAGTACATTCTTTTATTTTGGGAATGTAGTGAAATGAAAGTTGTCAAGAATGTAAATAGTAAAGTACATATACCAAAAAACGACTTCGGTAAAAATAATTTTTTAGAACTACTTAAGTACTTTACGCCACTGCAAAACATTGCACTTCTAGAAAATAGAAATCACAAATCTCCTTCGGGTTAATTTTGACATCCATTTGCCTCTCTTTCTTCATCCCAGGTCCATCCCATCCGACTCCAGTCCCCTTTCAAAATGCAACACTAGAAAAGCAATTTCCAAAGATACCATATTTTGTTTGCATGGCGGCAATGTTGTGAAAAATCCTACTTTACATTATGTCACATTCATAAAATAGCAATTGATCTATTCTGCAGTAAATGTTGGGAACTGTACCACTGTTAAAATTGTGCATTTTTAAAAATGCATTCCCCCTCTTGTTCTTCTCCAAAGGCAACTCCATCTCTGGTGAGTTCAGGACATCCATTTCGGCAGTGTGTGTGTGCGCGCGTGTGTGTGTGTGTGTGTGTGTGTGTGTCACAGAAAATAATACACTTTCACATACTGCAATCAGACAGTGCCCTATGACACTAAACCTGGGAGGCATGGAGCCATTGTTTTGGTCTTGTTTATGAGACTGAATGCCGAATGTGATGTGAGGGCTGGTGATTCAGTGATTCAATGAGGGAGCAAGCTCCAGAGGCTCACTGTAGGCTGTGATAAGACGTCAGAAAAATATACAGTGCCTTCGGAAAGTATTCAGACCCATTGACTTCTTCCACATGATGTTACATTACAGCATTATTCTAAAATGGCTTTTAAAAAAAATGAAAAAATACTCAGGAATCTACACACAATACCCATAATTTTTATATAAATTAGCAAACATTTCTACAAACCTGGTTTTGCTTTGTCATTAAGGGGCATTGTGTGTAGACTGAAGGGGGGAGGGGGAGAATAAAATAATGAATTTTAGAATAAGGCTGTAATGTAACAGAATCTGGAAAAAGTCAAGGGGTCACTGTAAGAAGCCCTTGAATAAGGAAAGGAGAGCCTGCACACTCAGAGCTCAGATGCAATAACTGAATAACCTAATAACCAACGTTTCAACAGACAAGCAGTCTTCATCTGGGTACTGTAAGAAGCCCTAACATTGTTCATCTCAACTGCTGCAAGTAGAGGAGCAGTAGTGTAGGACCGTCGGTTAACTAAGGAAGATCTGTTGTTTTGGAGAAAGAAAAGGGAATAGGATAAGGATTATTTGCTACTGCACGTCCAGGTGTCAAAGTGGAACACCACACCAATCCTTGCACTGACCAAGTAGCGCCAGTACGAGTGTGTGTACCTTTCTTGCTACTCCACAGAAGTCTTCAAACAGCTGCCACCTCTCTGTCTACGAAGACACGCAAAACAAAGAACATATCCATCTTCCCATCAAGAATTATTCTCTCTGAAGTGATCGCCTGGAACAAATGGCAGGCCTACAGAATTGTTGCTCTTACACCCTTCTCTTTGAGCCAAGTTGGAATCAGAGCTCTCAAAAAAACTCAGCAAGGTTGGTAAGTGTGGAGGACAAATCACTGCAGTGAAGTTGGTGCCCAGCCGGGCCTCAGGAGCAAACGAAACAGCCTGAGAGAGAGAGGGGGAGAGAACAGAGGGAAAAGACGGCCTCTTTCTCCCCATCAGCTCTTATGATTTGATCACTCATGTATGCAGGTCAGATGGAGGTCAATCTAAACTCTCTTTATATGTAGGGAAGCCCCTTCAAGCGCTGGGTGCAAAGTTTTCGATTGTTACCACCCTATCACTGTCTTTTTTTCTCTGCTCTCATTCTTTTTTGAAATATATTTTTTTTGCTAGGAGTGCCCCACAGTCATTTGGTCACAGACGGTTATGCAACTTGAAAAGTCCAAGTGGTGGGTGTAAACGTGGGTGTAAACGTGTTTGTGCGCTAGCACGTGTAGGGAATTATAAGAAATGTAAAAAAAAAAAAAACGTTTACCATTTTTCACAGGTTTTCGCTCACATTTTGAATACATTCGTGTGTAGTTACCCTTTAATTCAACCGAGGAACAGCCAGAAACCTTTGTTTGGTTAGCGATGTTTATATAGTGCTAATGTGATTGCAGAATTTACATAAAAAACAGCCACTGGATTGATGTAAATAATCAGGATATTCTGCCAGTTAGGACAAGGCTAATTTGTCGTTAACATTTAATTTAGAAGTAAAAAAAAAAAAAGCCTTTCCATCTACCAGAAGACGGTTGTCATGGCATTAGCATAATTGCTAACGGCTAAACAAAGAGGCAGACAAACACACACAGACAGGGGCATTCCTGTGCCATTTCCTCTTAAAAAGTTGAAGGAAAATACAAAATCACACCGATGTATTTTGGTCATGGCTTATGATAATCTTGGGCAAATGAACACATTTTCTAATAAATTCAACACATTCAGTTGACTTTGTACTAAGTGCAATAACAAAATATATATATTGTTGAAATTAATGCATTTTCTAACAAGTGGAATACATTTAGTTAATTTCCAACTAAGTTCAATACATTTTTGAAAATGGTTGAATTCTGTTTTAATGTCCGTGATTCCGTCCGTGTTCTCCGCGGCGCAGATTTTATAGGGCCCTACATGTGATTGTGTTTGTTTAAGACTGACCAGGTAATTCCAGGTGAAAGCTATGACCCCTTATTGATGTCACTTGGTATCCAATAAGACATGGGTTGTGTATGCGTGCCATTCAGAGGCTGAATGAACAAGACAAAACATTTAAGTGCCTTTGAACAGTGTACGCTCAACATTTTCCCATGTGTATCAAGACGCAAAGGGACAACCAGCCAAAACAGAGGAAGCATACAGTAGGAGTCAACATGGGCCAGCATCCCTGAGGAACGCTTTTGACATGTCCCGACGAATTGAGGCTGTTCTGAGGGCAACTGTTCCTAATGATTGGTACACTCAGTGCATACTGTAATTGTATATACCCGTGTCAGCCCAGCATTCCCATCATCCGCAGAGGGATTCGTGTCGCAGAAGTTACCTGTGGCATTTAATGCCAGGGTGCTTCCTGGGGCCACTCAGACCTGTGTGAGATCAGACTGCAGCACAGACTGTTATTTACACCTCAGTGGCACTGTACCGGTTAACTGGCTTTGTGTCCCTGCCTGCCTGCCTGCTTGCTCCCTGCCACCTGTATGGCACCGGCTCACAGGCACCGAAACCAGGCCATATCACAGTAACAACCCGGTGTGGAGAGCAAAAAGGGAGGTGAACAAACCTGTCATGCATCCGCTCTCTGAGGTGTGCGTTTGTGCGCGCGTGCGTTTGTGCGTTTGTGCGCGCGGGTGCATGACTGCGTACGGTATTAGAATGTGTTTCTGTTACACCAGGAGGCAATTGTTTACATCAAAACACGTCAAGGCAATCCTGTGCCATGACATGTTCGCTTAACACCATGCAGCCAAGACACAAGAAGAGCATAAATAACACTCGATCATATGCCTGGGTTTATCCACACCCATGTAAATCGGTGTGCGCCTGTGTGTGCGTGCGAGTCTGTGAAGCTACTTGGAGATCCATTAGATTAGGGTCTTAGAGCTTTGCCCGGTTTTTCCTCTCTTCAGAAAGCCCTGTGCTCTCAGAGCGGTAATCAGCCTCTTAATCGTCAAGCGAGACAATTACAGCGTAATTAAACCTTCCCACCGCTCCTTCGTCACGTTCAACCTCAAAGCCGTTCTGTTAAAGTTCTCTTCTCTCGTCCTCTGTCAGGATGAAAGTGTATGACACAGATGGTGTCTGTGCCATGTCTGAGTTGCTGGGCCGTTGTGTCTGCATGGCAGGGCCAACACTTTGAATATGAGAGGAAAATATCAATATCAATATAAAAACACAAAAACGTCAGACGTAGCTGGGGTTCAAAGGCAGTTTAAATACAGCATGTCTCCAGTGCTCTGACCCCCCTGCCCTGGCACTGGCTGGCTGCGAAATGGAGGCAAAAAGGAGAGTACCAGGGGAAATGTTTCGATACCATATTAAATACACATAATGGTGAGAGTGAATTGATCTCTCTAAATCTCGCTCTCTTAGAAAAAAAATAATAAGTTGAGTATTTATTGTTTGTCTGCTCACGATAACTCTGACGTAGGTCTTTTTTGCATTCTATTTTGAGACGGGACTATTTCTTGAAAAGGTCAAACAAAGCAGTAATTGCTGAACTTGTCAATAGGCGTCCTAGTGCAGTTTTGGTGAATGCTCATCCTAAGCAGACATTTGATTTATTTGCAATATGATTTGGGATTGATTCTCAAAGATCAGAAATCATCAGAAAATGCCAAGATTTGACTTGTCTGAAGTTTTAGCATTCACCCAAAACAAATGATTTAGGCTTGCAAGATGGCTACTCAGTGCAGGAAGATTGATTCACTTACTATTCCATCAGAGTCTGGCTTCCTCCCTCCATTTTGTTGGAGGTGGAAATGAAGGGGGTCAGAGTTATTGCTATTCAATCACATGCTGAACCAACAGCAGTTTACCGAAATTGCTTACAGGGAAGGAGACTGCCAGCGTTCTGTCTAAAAACGTGGTGAACACTGAAGGGGAAAAATGAAAGCCAGTGCCTTTTCATCACAATAAAGTGTAGCTGGTTTTATCCTCTTGAGAGAGAAAAAAACAAGATGGTGAATGCTTTGCTTAACTGGCAGTGCTGATGAGAGAAGTGTTGGAAAAGGTCAATACATTGTTCCTAAGTTAAACCAGGGAGAAGTCCACTGGTGAAACCCCAGTAATAGTCCCTGTAACGCTGATCAGACCAAGTACTGAGTGAAACAATTCCCCAGGGGCTGTTTTCCTTCCTTCCCCTCTTTTTCTCTCCTCCCTCTGTTTCATAGTTCATAGTCCCATTTTACCCACTAAAACGACGACTCGTATTGTTGCGTGACCTGTGTGCTATTTTGGTTAGACTTGAATTCATTCCAAGGCATTAAACACTGGACAAAAGAAAAGAAATAGAAAAAAGGTAGCAAAAATAACAAAGCACTAAGAACCTAAACCAAGAGCCAATGGTGTGGAACAGGGTTTATGTTCATTGTCATAACTTTGTATTTACGATAAATCATACAATAAAAACTATAAGGCCCAATACAGTGACGAAGGACATAACATCTGGCCACCAAATCACATACAGTAGGAAGCCATATGTCCACAGTAAAACTTGGCAAGCTCTCACACATAATGAGATGAACCACGTCATCTCATGAACGACTGCTCCCATGTCGGTACAGTAAACATGTGTACTTAAATTCATGGGCCCCAAATCCCTGTCCATGTGAAACCAATCCACGAGTGTCCATATTAGGACAGCCTCAGTCTCAGCAGGACGTTGGACAGAGATAACCCACATTAAAAGATCACTACAGTTTACTATAGAATACTACAGCACATACTATAGAATACAGTGGTAAACTGTAGTATACTATAGTACACACTGTCGTATACCGCGATCATGTGTAGTACTATAACACTTTATAGTAAATACTACAAACTGCAAAACACTACAATAAAGTCCTCAAAAACCATACAGTAAATACTACATCAATGTCCGGAAAAACACGACAGTAGTTACTAAAGTATATACTGTATACCCTGCCCATTCCCCTCCTCCCATATCCCAATTTGTGCCACCCATTAGTTAGAAACCATAGTTATAGACAAGAGCAGAAGCGCTGAACTGTCCATTCAGCCCTCAGTCCTACCTACCGGTTATGGAAAATGTGCTCTTTTAGTATTTTGTCCAGTCGTTTTCCTCAAGGACAAAGCCCCCACTGCGACGTCAAAGACAACAAAACAAAAAAATACTACAGTCTGCAAAAACACTACAGTAAATACTACAGTAAATACTACAGTCTGCAAAAACACTACAGTAAATACTACAGTGTGCAAAAACACTACAGTAAATACCACAGTAAATACTACAGTCTGCAAAAACACTAGAGTAAATACTACAGTGTGCAAAAACACTACAGTAAATACTACAGTGTGCAAAAACACTACAGTAAGTACTACAGTGTGCAAAAACACTACAGTAAGTACTACAGTGTGCAAAAACACTACAGTAAATACTACAGTGTGCAAAAACACTACAGTAAATACTACAGTGTGCAAAAACACTACAGTCTGCAAAAACACTACAGTAAATACTACAGTCTGCAAAAACACTACAGTAAATACTACAGTCTGCAAAAACACTACAGTAATTACTATAGTATATACTACAGATTTTTTACTACTGAATTTATACTTTGAGAGAGATACCTGAGAGAGAGAGGGGGAGAGAACAGAGGGAAAAGACGGCCTCTTTCTCCCCATCAGCTCTTATGATTTGATCACTCATGTATGCAGGTCAGATGGAGGTCAATCTAAACTCTCTTTATATGTAGGGAAGCCGCTTCAAGCGCTGGGTGCAAAGTTTTCGATTGTTACCACCCTATCACTCTTTTTTTCTCTGCTCTCGTTCTTTAAAAAAATATATTTTTTGTTGTTGCTAGGAGTGCCCCACACAGTCATTTGGTCACAGACTGTTATGCAACTTGAAAAGGGGCGCAGTCAAGCAAATTGCCCTTAGTGATCACACATGTATCCTCTGAGCGATGGTGAGAAGTATGTTAACTACCGGCTGAGCACAGGTGGGTGTAAATGTGTTTGTGCGCTAGCACATGTGTAGGGAATTATAAACTATTAAAAAAAATTGGATTCCAATTCTTTTCCTTTTACCATTTTTCACAGGTTTTGACTCTCAAACCGAAAATCGCCTACCAAATTGGATGTTGTAAGTCCACGGGACGGTTGAGCTAACGTATTCTAATGCGATTAGCATGAGGCTGTAAGTGACAAGAACATTTCCCAGGACATAGACATATCTGATTTTGGCAGAAAGCTTAAATTCTTGTTAATCTAACTGCACTGTCCAATTTACAGCAGCTACTACAGTGAAATAATACAATGCTATTGTTTAAGGAGAGTGCACCATTTTGAACATGAATATTTATTCATTAACAAATTAGGCACATTTGGGCAGTATTGACACAAAATGTTGAAAGAAATTCAATGGTTCATTGGATCAGTCTAAAACTTTGCACATACACTGCTGCCACCTAGTGGCCAAAATCTAAATTGTACCTAGGCTGGAATAATACATTATGGCCTCTCTTGCATTTAAAAGATGGTGCAGAAAAATATAAAAAAAGAACGTTTTTTTTCTTTGTATTATCTTTTACCAGATCTATTGTGTTATATTCTACTACATTCCTTTCACATTTCCATAAACTACAAAGTGTTTCCTTTCAAATGGTACTAAGAATATGCATATCTACACATATTTATATCTGCAACACTACAGTAAATACTATGGTAATGTTTTGAAAACTCTACAAGGAATACTATAGTATTTAACCATAGCACACTATAGTATTTTATCATGTGGGAAGGTAGAGCCTCTGCCATCATTAGTATCATCCCATCTTGTCCCACTCCCAATCACATTTGTAATTACTGGCTGTCCTGCCTTAGCTTACTGATAGACACAGAGGCCCTGTAATGAGAAGATGTTGAATAAATATTTACCTCTCAATCTGCAGCGTGCAACACTGAAGGATGTGAGTCAACTGTTTGTGTGATTATGGAAATTCAGCGATAAAGGCGTTTCGCCCAGAAAGATGGCGAGGATAATAAAGGGGGTGTATGTATTTTGATGACTACTCAAAAAATGGAGAGACGGGATATCAAGAGAGGCATAATTATTCCTTCATTTGGTATAATCTGGCTATTGTTTATGCATCACGGATGGTACAAAGCTATTGTTTATCCTGGTATTTACGGCGCTGCTGGAATCATCTTTGTGAAGGCCACAGCTTGTGCTCTACAACATCAATGAAGGCTGTCGAAAGGAAAGAGATCGAGGGAGAGGAGGAAGGGAGCCAGGCACATCGGAGAGAATCCTCTCCTCTCACCTATTCCTTGTTCTCTCCTTCTAAATAATCCCCTCCATCTGTCACTAAACTGATGCATGGGGAGGGCCAGTGGAAATCCCTACACCCCTCCCCTCTCGCTTAAGGACTCGCTACAAAGGAGACCGGTTTGGCTGGCACTTCCTCCTACATGTGTGTTCTGATTGACGATATGCGCTGCCCCTCTGCATTCCCAGCATGCTCCCTCAAGCTGTTTAATTTTTCCTGACAAATATCGCCTGGGCAATTCATCAGAGGACGAGTCCTATTGTCGAGGTATTCAGAGATCCTGCCGCCCCCCCCCAAGAGGTGATTATGGTGTGCAGCGACCGACCGCCCAATCAACCTAAATTAGTCTTCTTTGTCAGTAGTCTACCTCCCTCTACCCCTCCTCCCTCTCTTTCCAATTCCATCCCTCTCTCTCTTGCCCTCACTCGCTCTCTCCTCCAGACTCCATCAGCCCTTCCCTGGCTCTCCCTCTAGTCACTTCTCCCTCGAAGACTGTGGACGCAAAGATCGATGTGCCTCGCCCTGTGACAGCATCAGCTCCAATGAAGAATCTTGACTGACTCCTTCACTCTCCTTATCAGATCCACTGGCTCAATCAAGGCAGCCATCTTGTTTGTGTGTACACAGTGGCATGTCTTACTAAGGGAATGTGTGTTTTAACATGGAAGCCGGTGTGGGCGGTCTACAAAGCTAATAGGCTGGTTTCTCACATGCAGAGAACACGAAGAGTTCAATCTCAGCTTAGCCACCGACGAGAGGAAGGAATCAAGACTACATTTTTGTGAAATCCCCTCTTTTACTTCCCCCGCAAATTGGAAGCCTCCAGGAAAAAAATATAGAGCGGACCATGTCAGAGTAGGCTACCGCGGGTTTGAGATAAGCCTCGTTTTTGCCTGAGTCAAATTTCCGATGGTGGAAAATAAAGAAGACGCTCGTATTCCTTACGTCATCAAATATTTCAAGTCTGTCTGTCTACAGCACCATGGTGAGGAGTTCTGATGAGCCGCTGGCGGAAAGAGCTAGTAACGTAGGGGACACCAGAACAGCAGATACATCAGAAATCAAGCCTAATTTCCATGTAATTGGGTGTCACAGCCTGCTATATTAAACACCATAGGTGGTCCCGTCTGTTTCGTAAATAAATAAAAAACTATAATAAAGAACACGGTGGCAGGTATCCTAGCGGTTAAGAACGTTGGGCCAGTAACTGGAAGGTTGGTTTGAATCCCCGAGCCGATTAGGTGGGGGGTCTGTTGATGTGCCCTTGAGCAAGGCACTTAAATATAATTGCATATGTTAAATGACAAAAATGGAACTAACAGAACACTGGTTAAATCCCCCAGAGATCGCTAAATAATGCCTCCTCTGCCCTCAGATGTTTTTTTAAAAGGCCCTACTGTTTCCTTCAGTTGGACTCAGAGGGCTCGTTTTTTTTTTAAAAGGACCCAAGTCGAGAGTTAAGGCGCCCTTGTATAAATGGCTTATTATAATCATGGGCGAGCACCTGTACATACAGACATTGGCTTCTCTGTTACACACTGTGCTATCAGCAGGGGGTTATGGAACACCATGGGGAGTCTCGCAAACTTCCTCGCCATACATCGATATCGTACCAGATGCGTTAGATAGTTTGGCCCTGGGGTGGTAGGATGGGAAGAGAAGATTACAATGCTTTTTTGAAGCACAGCCCACAGGTGTTTGAAGGACGGCGGGAGGGATGAAGGGAGGGAGGGATGTCGAGACACTGTCTTTAAGCTCCTCGGTGAGGTAGTATCACCATCACTCTCCCACGCTCCGATGCCTCCACCCTCCCTCTCATCCACCGTTTCCTGTCCCCACTCCCTCTCCATCCTCCTCTTCTGAACAGGTCTCTTTCTGCACAAAGATGTTGTCCGGGAGAGAGGCCGCGGGGGTCACCGATGCGTTATCAGTCAAACAAATGGCATGCCGCAACAGGGCCTAGCGAGGCCCCTGAGGTGAGACATTGGCGTCTGGTGGACAGAGACTAACAGTACAGGATGGCTCCCTAACATCTCTTATAAGAGTCTCCCTCTCCAGAAGCAGTGTCAAATAGAGAGAGACTAACACCCCCGGAGTCAAGGAAACAAACGGAGCAAAAAGCAAAGCTAAAGTTGACTCCTCAAAGAGTCACGGTGCGGGGACTCGATAAACTCAGTGTGATTGAGACTGAAGTTGCTCAAGTGAAATAACATGTTGCTGTTAACATGAGGGAGTGTAAGGCAGTGTCTCTTCCACAACTGAAACACAGTGTACTACAGAGACAGACAGTGGTAGGCCTATACTGACCCTACATAGTACACAGACTATATGATTAACATGATACAAATGAAATGTTGTACAATAAAGAAGTAGAATGTCTATTTATTGAAATTACATTTCAATCTGAGAAATTAAAGCAGCACCTGTTTCTATCAGTGTTATTATATTTTCCCGGAGGACGACGAGTGGGATGTTCTCTCCACGGTGACTTTCCCACCAAGGCAATAACAATCTAACAAGTCTGAGCTGGGCCCAATATAGAAGTAGTGAACACGATTCACTCCTGGGCATTTCCATGTAAAAGGATATATAAAAACGCCAACGTGTGAAGTTCATAGGAACACATCAAATTGAGTGTCAAATGAAAGCTAAGAAACTATATATTTTTTGTTAAATACACACTTCACCCATTTTATATCCTAAATATTAGTAATTAGCAACGGATTTGATATCTGGTCAAACAGATGGAACATGGATCTTAGAAAAGCATCTACTCGAAAAGGTCATGAAAATTATTAGAAATTCATCAAAACACAATCATGTTGAAAACCACTACAAGCTAATATCAACATATATTTAGTTTTGCATGAATCATTTGCTTTGTGTAAGTTTAAGAAACATTGCTCTGTGACCCACAGAGCAGTATCTTTAAAGATATTTCTCTCCCTCATAAAAGTTCACAATAGTACAAGTAAAGGTTACCTACCAATTAGTTCAGAGTTTTTACTTATATCAATTTGGTTTATGAATTGTTAAGTGATTAAAACTCAAAATTCTGTTATCAAATTGATGACTTCTGAACAATCTTCTGAACAAAACTTCTGAACAATCAGTAACCACATTACTGAAATTGAATTGTCTACTACGGGAGATTATAGTAGTCACAAACTACCGTTGGGTCACCTGCTACAGTTCTCCCTTCCACTGGTATACGGTTACGTTCAGCTCATAACTGTTTTCTTTCTCTTTCTGTCATCTGGTGGTCAAAGCGAGTGTGAAAACAGTCTATGAGGAGGAGATGCACTGCAGTACTTAATGCAGCTGGTGGCCACACCAGATACTGACTGTTACTTTTGATTTTGACCCCCCCCCCCTGTTCAGGGACACATTATTCCATTTATGTTAGTCACATGTCTGTGGAACTTGTTCAGTTTATGAATCTTGTTACGTTCATACAAATATGTACACATGTTATGTTTGCTGAAAATAAGCGCAGTTGACAGTGAGAGGACGCTTCTTTTTTTTGCTGAGTTTCGTACTGTAGTATAATAATACTCATAATAAGCAAATTTGGCATATTTCTACCTTTGTATACATATTTAGGATACATCACCATGAAGAGAATGGACCCATGATAAAATATTTTTACCGCAATTCTGTTAGAGAGTGTAAATCCACTTCACTCAATGTAGTTCCATAACTCAAAAATATGTTTCTAAGTCAAGGGGTCATGTCACAGCTGACACCCCATTTTTTCTGCAGCCATCTTTTAATCTTAATTCAGAGCAGATATTTAACAGAGTTTTGTAAAATGTTCTGTGTAAATTGCTAAAAGTAGTCATTGTGCATAGGAATGTATGGTTTGTTCAACTTTGAAATCAATGGGTTTTGCTTGGCATACATTTTTATGTGAAAAATCGGAGTCTCAGCTCAATTCCGTTATCATGGAATTGCCCTCTGTCTCTGATAATATCATCCAGCTATTCTCCAGGCCTCCGTCCTTAGGGGGGGGCTTTGAGTCAGTTAATTAACAGTCCTCACAAAGAGTTGGGAGACTGTCACTGTAAAAAATCAAGACTAATTAAGTTAGTGCTTTCAGTGGAAGCACAGAAATCCATGGATATAAAATCACCCGCCACTGAACACAACTGCCGTTCGGTACTGAGAGACCATGTTGAGGTATCGTTTGAACGAGCCATTGAAGAACACAGATCGATATTTGCTGTCTCCGTCAAAAAAAATGAATATAACATCGCTAAGAGTATGTTCAAATGCAGGTCACTCCGTGAAGTGGTTGTAATATCCCCATATCTACTATGCATAAGCCGAGGTTTAAGTTTAAAGCTGAGGTTTAGGTTTAAGATCGATAAGTACAGTATACACTTGAGTAATATTGTTTCGACAGTTCTACTCCATTTTAAGCTTAGATCACATCTTAGTGAGAATTTACAAATTCCCCTATGAATAGGTGAAGAAATAATGTCTCTCGCAGCAGATAATTATAAATCAGTACTGACATGATGAGACATGAAACTAACCCAACTCAGTCTTTGGAAGAAAAAAAGGCTTACTTGAAAGACTCCATTTTGTGTCTTGTCACGTCCTGACCCATAATGGGGATGAATGGGAAGTGACACGTGTGACGGGGACGTGCAAGGCGGACTTATTGCAGCGCCTCATTTTTTCCCCCCACCCAGTCGCAGACTGACAGTGGGGAAAGAGGGCTGCTTTAATTGCTTGTGCACAGCCATTCTGGCTCTGGGCATAAAAAAAGGAGGTAACAGCTCATCTGGGAGAGGAGCAAGGCAGCTGGTTGGAAACATTACATCAACACTTGCGCTTCGGTTGCCTGAGCGCTGCCTTTGTCAGACAAGCGCGGGAAAGACTTACGAGTCAAAAACATACACCTAAGTGCGCATGAAGATGCCGCTTTCGAGTCGGGCAACTTAACCTTGCGTTTTAATCTATTAATGCTTTGTGTGTCGGGAAAAAAAGGAGAAGATACCTGCATAAATGTATTCAGACGGTGCGAATAAGAGGAGGGGAATTAGGGGATTAGGAGAATTAAACCAGTCTCTCATCTGGAGACGTTTTCATGGGATACGCTTTGGGAATGTTACGAGGCTGGGATTGGCGGAGAGAGAGAGAGAGAATCAGCAGAGACAGCAATCACACACAGTGAAGAACAAGAGGCTACAGAAAAAGAGATAAAGCGTATAGAGAATCAACCGCGCAGGCCTTGATCAAAGCATTGCACCTCCACAGAACAGGGCTTTCACATTCCCGTCTGTTTGAGGACGTTGGGAATCTATCAGGAGGCCAAGCAGGAGAGGAGTCGGTCTCCATCTCTCTGTCCAGGGGAGAGGAAAAATGCATGAGCTGTGGAGGCAGAGGAGAGGAGATGAAGATGGAGAGAGAAAGGAGAAAAGAATATAGATACGGAGAGGGAAAAAAGGTGCAGAGAACAGCATTGCAGGGTTGTTCATCCTCTCCATCTAGTCGCATACTCCTTTCCTCTGGAATGAGCAGGATATCCGGCCTGATCCGCTCCACTCTCCCCACAGACTCCCTGGATGTGTGCGATTTCTTTCCTGCCCAAGGGTGAGCTTCGGCAGGGCAAAGCCAGCTCAGCGGCACCCCTCTGTGGGGAAGAAGGTCGCGGGTGGCAGAGGAGCATCGCTCATCCTTTTAATTAAACAGCGGGTCACAAGCGGCACCTTTCGGTGTGGGCTCTTGTCGTGGCGGGGCTCCCCTGGCTATAACCACACATGAACAGAGATCTGGGGATTGTGGGATTGTAGAGGAGAACGGGGGGAGGATAATCCCCCTGAAGTCTATGAGACGATGACGACGCTAAGAGATAACCGCCACCGCTGCATGCTAATTTACGAAACAGAGCCCAGAGCTCCAAGCAGTCAACACAACTGCACCCGCCCAACCAACGTCCTATTCCTACTGTAGTAAATACACCGTTATGTAACGCATCCCAGATCCCAGCAACCAGACAGAGCCAAAAGAGACTTCACCATCTGAGAGTGGGCGGAATGGAAGGTCAGATATAGGACTTCATTAGACATTATCTAACTGGCTCTGGGGAAATCGGACAGTGGGATTCTCATTTCAGCCAGAGCCTCGTTCCCGTCAGAGACAAAAGACAAGGAAGGAGATGGCTGACAATGGTGATACGGTTATTAGGGAGCATCTAGCTCCTGTCTGGCTGCTATGCAGGATAGAGGTCTGAATCCCTGCTCATTAGCGACACATTTATTTATGTATACAGGACAAGTTAATTGGGAGTTCATCAATCATTCGACGAGGGCTTCCTGCCGTTGCTGGTGGGGGTAAAGCGCAATTATTACAGTGATGTATGAGTCTCAACGTCCTCGTTTTTTTTTTTTTTTTACCTCTGTCCCTCGCCATGTTTCCATGGAGACCCCCTCGCCTCCTATCCCCTCGCCACCTGGGCCAAATGTGGAACAACAGCAGAGATATTCGTTTGAATTCTGGATTATTAGGCCCTATTTTGCATTTTCAGTGCTGCGTTTCAAGTACAGTAGAGGGTAAATATGAGTACAGGCCCATTTTCATAAGTAGTTGAAAGTTGTGGGTGGTCACAGCTACTGTAGGGTTAGTGTGTGCCCTTTGCACTCCTAAAATGCAGCTTAATATACTGTGCATCAATATGTGTACAAGTAGCCATTCAAATAAATCAGTATCTCTTCCATATCATTTCAAAAACAGATTCCCGAAGGCTAACAGAAGCAGTGTTTTTTTTGTAACAAGCATGAGCGGTTTCTTCTGCCGACTTGCTGCGTGGCTGCTATACCGCTAACTCCAGGTTGTGGCAGCATGGTAAAAGGGGTTGGCCTCCCCGATGCGCATGGGCCGTGGCTGTTACCCCCAGGGCTCCTCAGGGACCCAAGTCCTGCCTGCCGTATGTTGAAAGTGATGAGACCGAATTGAGTGTGAACAAGCGAAGATGCTGTTTTTGATTCCCTACTACAAAGCTTGCCAACTAGAGTAGGGCCTCCCGCCTGCTGTCTCAACCTGCCTCCTCTGGATTGTGTTAGAGCTATACAGCTGGAGTATGGGCTGGATATTGGAATTTACTGCGATTTGGACTACATTATTTGGCTTTACTGTGAGGATGTTTTAGTCAAGTGGAAATGGAATTGTCCTCCTGTTGTTTAAGATGTCATTGATGTTTTCTTTGAAGATATGGGGCAATTTGGACTATAGTTAGAAACTACACATTGCTCTGGTCTAGGGATGAGTGTGGTAAGTTGAAAGAGTTGAGCCAACCCTTGTTTCTAGGAAACCATAGACACAATGAATTCTGTGTCCAAATACATAGGAAGAGGATATAATTTAATGGAGTCTGTGGAGGAAGAAACTACATGGAAAAAGTGATACGCAAGATAGGTCCAAAAAGCTATTTTTCACCAAATCAAATGAATTTATGGTGTTACAGGTTTCGTGATGCTTGGATCTAAACCAAAGTAGATCATTTCATTTTTATGTTTTATTACTTTTTACATCAGTAGGGGTCTCCATAAGCTACAATATGAGGTCCTATACCTAAATGTTTGCCTTGGGGTATGTTGAGCCTGTGGCCACCATACTCCATACAAACGATGATTACATTTAGTCAGTGTTACGCATAATATGCATAGTATTTGTACAATGTTCCATGCATATATGAACTCAAGATTGTAACAATGAAAATGCACTGAGCAGACATCAAGCCCTGTGTGTACAGACGTAAAAACAAGCAGTGATCTAAAGCCCCCCTTGAGGTTCTGGAGAGAAGAGAAGAAGTCCATTCGATGCAGCAGCAAGGTTGACTGGCTACTCAGACTCTTGCTCCGGCCAAACGCTACGCCAACGCCCACGGACGTTAGTTTCTTCTCTGAAGTGAGTCTGAACCGGAGCACCTCCGCGATGAGTTCTAGAATTGAAAATCATTCTAGACCTTCTGATTGGCCCCAGACACTGATGTGCTAGGCCAAAGCGTAATTCTTGAAAAAAAAATGTGTCACCGGCTGATAATCTGATTGGTTACAGATGATCCAATCGCTGTTGACTTTTCTTTGTACAAAACACCCCTCATTTTGAAGTCACCACAAATAACTTGAAGGATGGCAGTCTCAGACTGAGGTATGTAGCGAATGATAGAGCAGCGGAATAATTCAGTTTGAGTCGTCAGGCAACTGAGGTGCTATTGAACAGAGAGATCTAGAGTAGATCCGAATGTAGGCATACATTTAAGATTTGACCTATCAGCACCCTCGCCCACGGTCACAGGACACCACAACCCACTCTTACTCTACCCCATCCCTGATCTCAATTTACCCCATATTCTTTTGGGCGAGCTACGTTTTCAAAAAACTGTTATGTTTAGATGAATTCTGTTAAAAGAAAAGTCTCAATTTATCCCACTCTCCCACTCCTTTTTGTATATCCTCCAATATTGTTTGCACAAAAACTTCTCAACTCACAGTATTTCCTTTTGACTAATAAAATGGTAAATATAGCTCATCTCCTGCCAATTTGCATTTGACCATGAATCTATAAACATAATGCTAATGACATCTATGGAAATTGCACAATAATCCCCCAGACACTTCCTTTCCCCCACTCTGACAACGCACAGGCACTTAATGCAAGGCCATAATCTGTTTCACTCCAGCAGACAACAAATAGGATTTCACATTTTGCAATTACAGCAACACCCTTTGATTATCGAGCGAACAAACCTTGAAATGTGACACAACTGGCCTGACCGTCTATGGATCCTGCGTCTTAAAACAGATACCACCTTCCACATTATCATTGATTGAGGAAACAAATGGCAGATTTAATGATGATTTAATGATCCCGATCATCTTCTGATAAGTGTGTGTGGGGGGGGTCAATATATATATTACAATATCTAGCAGGCTATCCCTCCACTATAGCTAAGGGCCTAAACATAGTACGCTTCTTTCTTTCTCTAGGTCAGTTATGGGAAATGGAGGGAAGGTATTAATATCCGGGCGGCCATTTTGCCATAGCTCATTTAACCTCTAATAACCGTAGTGAGAGTGAGGGCTCCAAAGAGCTGGCGCTGCCGATGGGGGTGATACTGGAGAAAGGCCAGGGTCATCATCAATTATAAAAACAACAGCCCGTACAGGTGACACGCAGCCCCTTTTAAATTGGAACCTCCCCGATGCTCGAAACGCCGGAAAATCATTGGTTACCAGGAAGGGCAATGAACGTGCGTGCGCGCTAGAAACAGAACGTATTACATGTAAGAGTATTATATGGTTTTATGAGTATCAAAATGCTTTTCCTTCTTCGTTCCATTCCTTCTCTCCGACTTGAAAGCCATTTCTTTGTGTCAGCCCACATTCTCTCTGGTATCTTCCGACAACTACATCAAAGCTCGGCGGCTTCCAGACCTGGAGCTCAAGTAAGATGCACTGACAGGAAGGAAGAGGGAAATAATAGCACAGTTCTAAGGTACCAATGGGACTGTTGATGATGGCAGCAGAGCCAACCACCCCCTTTTCTCCATTCTCCCGCTCAATAAACTTTCTGAAACGTGAACTTTCGTTATAGGTCGATTCGTTTTTCTATTCCGACACATATTCTTGATCATTAGCTGACTGGAGAAAAATATAGCACAACACAAAATCAATCAACGTTATCTCTTCTTCAGGAAATGTTAACCTTTTTACTGCGTTTTCCATCTGTTGAAATGGGAAGATACAAGTGTGTTGACACGTTTCCTTCTGTATTTCTGTTAAATTCCCTTCAGTACCCAATAGTAAATAAAGGTTCAATTTTTAAAAAAGAAATAAAACAAACTATGGAAGCAGTTCATTGACATGGCTTATTTTCACAGCCGAGCTAAAACAGCCAGAAATTGCCTTGGTTAGGAAAGCCATTAGATGTCTTAAACCAACTAAAAAGAGGGAAAGAGAGACCTTTACATTTTCACCAGCGTGCTAGATAAAAGGAACAAATACACAACTGCCCTGGCGCTAAGGAATAATGACCCAATTTACATTGCTCAAACCAAAGAACAGCTCTGAAATAAATGAACATAGACACAATGAATCTCTCTCTCTCTCTCTCATATTTATCCCTCCCGTCCTCTATCTCCGTCTCTACCCCATCTCTTTTTCCTCACTCTATTTCAAAAGGACAAATGTTTCCTGCAGTCACAGTGGCATCACATTGGTATTCTGCTCTCAATTTAGCCAAGAGCCAGGCTGTATCTGCTCTCAGCAACCACACACAAGCAATCTAACACAGAGCGCAGAGAGCGCACAGAGAGAGCGCACAGAGAGAGAGAGAGCACAGAGAGAGAGCACAGAGAGAGAGCACAGAGAGAGAACGGAGAGAGAGAGAGGAGAGAGAGAGAGAGAGCACAGAGAGAGAACGGAGAGAGAGAGAGGAGAGAGAGAGAGAGAGAACAGAGAGAGAGAGAGAGAACAGAGAGAGAGAGAGAGAGAGAGAGAGACAGAGAGACAGAGAGACAGAGAGACAGAGAGACAGAGAGACAGAGAGAGAGAGAGAGAGAGAGAGAGAGAGAGAGAGAGACAGAGAGATGTAGAAATGAAAGGGATGGAGAAATAGAAAAACTGATAGAGGTTAAGGGGGAAGAGAGGGAGCGGGGACTGTCGGACCAGTGCCCAGACCAGACCAGCAGTGGTTGCATTTGGAATTCTCGAGGTCCTGGCAAACAGCAAAGACAGAGCCATCCTCTAGCAAGAGATGAAAAAGTGGGTCTTTGTGTGTGTGTGTGCTTATGAGGTTGGTCAATTCCACACAAACACTAACAGTTCATCAAACACATTGTGATCGGAGAGTGAAAACCTGCACATTTTGATGACTTTGATTTGCTGGACTACGACTATAATATTAATGACAGCCTAAATGCTGACTTTCATGCAGCCCTACTTCAGATCTACAAAAAAAGACAACTTCAGCGGCCGCACAGACTAGATGTATTTTTGATGCAGTTGCCACATCCTCATTACTTGAAACATCCAATGCATCATCTCTGGTGAAGCTCATCTCTGATAAACTTATAGCCCCAAAAAATCTGCACCGGCTTACACCGGTTTACAGTTTACCTGATCTCCCAAATTACAGGGCATTTCATCATATTGTACATTGGAGGTGTTCTGTGCCCCATTGATTATAGCAGTTAGCTTTCTGAATATAACAATAATGTCAAGAACAGTGGGGAAATGCAGGCTTGTTCAGTGTTGGTAGTGAAATAGCTACACACACATGTATATGTATAAACACTTCTGTTTGGAAATGCAAACGAACAAAGAAAGTTGTACAAATGCCAACGACACAGACGGATGCATACAGAATGAGAAACAGAGCAAGAAAGAAAGAGGCGGAGATACAGACAGGGTGAAGGGAGAGGTAGATAAGTGGTGCAAGGGAGCGGCGGACAGAGGGAGAGCGATAGTGAGACAGAGAGCGAGATAGGGGAATGGGGGGGGGGGTCTGGAAATGCTGACCGCGGGTAAAGGTGAGGAAAAGATAAGTGGTGGGAGTGAGAGAATGAGTGAGAGAGAAAGGCGGAAGGGGTGGGGGTGAGAGAGATGGAGAGCAGAGATAGCTTGAAGAGAGAGAAGAGATAACCAGGTGGGTAGAGGAATCGCTGCAGGATGAACAGAGAGAGAGAGAAATAACAGAGAAGAGAAACAGAGGAGAGGGAAAACACAGATAATTCAGGTGATGAGATGTGTCAGAGATAGGAGCGGCAGAGATTTACAGTCAACAGAGTTTGACATAAGCTGACAGGAGAGGAACAGATTCCAAAAGCAAATGGCGGTGAGTGCAGAGAGCAACAGAGGGGAGAAATTACATTTGGGGGATGGAGGAGAGAGAGAAGCGATGGAGAGAAAGGGTAAGCGAGAGAGGGAAAAGGGGGCTACGTGTAAACATTTACCTTTGCTTCTTACATCCCGCCATGTTAACATGCATAGCTTAACTAATCGCAAATATTACATTACAACATCAACATCAAAAACATTTCTGATCTTGTGGCCTTCAGTGGTCTCACAGTCTAAACCGCTGCCCCTGGAACACATGGACCGCTGCAGCATGGGTTCAAATCTGTCCCACTGCTATTTCAGCAAAAACTCTTTCCCACCATCTCTCCTCTATCAAATAAAGCATAAATTGCCCCAAAAATATACCTAACCTTTTTTTCCCCAGTAAAATGTCTAAATCAAATGCTACAAAACAACCCTGTCTCCTTTATCAGTTAAACGATGGGAACTTTGACAGAGAAATAGCTGCAACAGCCTGTATCGTGCACCTGCACCATGTTTCCCCGACCTCCTTCTCCAGAGAACAAAAGGATGAGAATCTCCATTCCATCTGTTTCTGTTCATTTATCACACCCATCTCTGTCTGTGCCAAGAGAAGAATGGCCTATATTCCACAATACATTCTCCCACAATATAGACATCACACACGGGCCTGCTCTCAAAGTGTGAGTCACTAGCTTCCACTCTTAGAAAGGTGCTACAGTGTATAGAACCTAAAAGGGTTCCTCGGCTGTGAGCAAAGGTCGCCCCTACCAGGTGACGTGGAGAGGATCTGTGTATGTACTCTCGCTATTGGTGTCCCCCAGGGCTCGGTTCTAGGCCCCATCCTCTTCTCTCTGTACACCAAGTCACTTGGCTCCGTCATATCCACACATGGTCTCTCCTATCATTGCTATGCAGATGACACTCAACTACTTTTCTCTTTCCCCCCTTCTGACACCCAGGTGGCTACACGCATCTCTGCATGCCTGGCAGATATCTCAACGTGAATGGCGGCCCACCACCTCAAGCTCAACAAGACGGCTCTGCTCTTCCTCCCGGGGAAGGCCTGCCCGCTCAAAGATCTCTCCATCACGGTTGACAACTCCACAGTGTCGCCCTCCCAGAGCGCAAAGAACCTTGTCGTGACCCTGGACAACACCTTGTCGTGACCTTGGAAAACACCCTGTCGTTCTCTGCAAACATCAAAGCAGTGACTCGCTCCTGCAGGTTCATGCTCTACAACATCTGACTATGACAATACCTTAGACAGCAAGCGGCACAGGTCCTAATCCAGGTACTTGTCCTCTCCCTTCTGGACTACTGCAACACACTGCTAGCTGGGCTCCGCGCTTGTGCCATCAAACCCCTGCAACTTATCCAGAACACTGCAGCACACCTGGTTCTCAACCTTCCCAAGTTCTCTCATGTCACCCCGGCTCCTCCACTCACTCCACTGGCTTACAGTCGAAGCTTGCATCCACTACAAGCATTCATGCTCAAACCCTACACCCCAACCCGAGAACTCTGTTCTGCTACCTCAGGTCTCTTGGCCAATGTTCCCTCAAAGCTGTGCACTGGGGCGGAGCTCCCCTGGGACTGCCGCGCATTATAAATATCAGTGTGGGCAGAAAAGCACGAGATTAGAAAGTAGAGTTAAGTTCAGAGTTTTCCCCGTTAGTTAATGCTATCACCGTTTCCCTTTCCTGTGGGAATTGTGATCGAATCAACCCGCAATATTTAATGCCATATACCAAAACAAACTATGCAAGACTTAGTAGGCAAAACTAACTATGCAAGTGATTTTGTTGTAGGCAGAACGCATCGTATTAAGATTCTATTGCATTGACATGCATGACTCAGGCCTGGACTCTCCACAGACCAGTGCGCCATAACCAATCAGAGCTACAGCAGGCCTATATGCAAATACACCATCTCCATATATGGATCTGTGCAATTCACTTTGAACTTGTCAGGACCCGGGTCTCCGGAGTGAGAAACAGTCACTTAACCAACTGAGCCACGAATAGTTGGCAGAACCCAGAAGATGAGGCAGACACAGCAGTACTTGAGACGGTGTATTTAATGAAGTAAAAAGTGAAGTTCTTCAGGAAAACATGTAACTCCACAACCTCAAAAGGAATTCCACAAGAACAAAGGTAATCCTCCAAGACAAAAAGCCTAAAAAAATACTCAAAAACAAACAAACAAGAACAAAAAACAGAATTCCACAAGAGAGTCCACCGGGATCAACAAGAGTTCACAGAGTACTAGGGCTGGGTGCTAACATACAAACACAGAGCAAAGGACTGAGGAAAACAAAGGGTTTAAATACAATCAGGGGAAACGAGGCACAGGTGCAAATAATAATGGGGATCAAGGGAAAACAAAAAGGTCAAAAGGCACAATGGGGGCATCTAGTGACCAAAAACCGGAACAACCCTGGCCAAATCCTGACAGAACTGGACTGTGTTTACAGCATGAGCGGTCGCGCTTGTTTTTTACATTTTCTAAATTTTTATTTCACCTTTATTTAACCAGGTAAGCTAGTTGAGAACAAGTTCTCATTTACAACTGCGACCTGGCCAAGATAAAGCAAAGCAATGCGACACAATGTACAGTGAGTGCAAATGCCATGAGGAGGTAGGCAATAAATAGGCCATAGTAGCGAACTAATTACAATTTAGCAGATTAACACTGGAGTGATAAATGAGCAGATGATGATGTGCAAGTAGAGATACTGGTGTGCAAAAGAGCAGAAAAGTACATAAAAACCATATGGGGAAGAGGCAGGTAGATTGGGTGGGCTACTTACAGATGGGCTATGTACAGCTGCAGCCATCGGTTAGCTGCTCAGATGATGTTTAAAGTTAGTGAGGGAAATATAAGTCTCCAGCTTCAGCGATTTTTTTGCAAATGCAATTCAATTCATTTTTGCAATTCAGCAGAGAACTGGAAGGAAAGGCGGCCAAAAGAGGTGTTGGCTTTGAGGAAGACCAGTGAGATATACCTGCTGGAACGCGTGCTAATGGTAGGTTTTGTTATCGTGACCAGTGAGCTGAGATAAGGCGGAGCCTTACCTAGCATAGACTTATAGATGACCTGGAGCCAGTGGGAATGGCGACGAATATGTAGTGAGGGCCAGCCGACTAGAGCATACAGGTTGCACTGGTGGGTGGTATAAGGGGCTTTGGTAACAAAACGGATGGCACCGTGATAGCAAACTGGATGCAGTCTGAGTAGAGTATTGGAAGCTATTTTGTAGATGACATCGCCAAAGTCGAGGATTTGGTAGGATAAGCAATTTTACTAGGGTAAGTTTGGCGACGTGAGTGAAGGAGGCTTTGTTGCGAAATAGAAAGCTGATTCTAGATTTGATTTTGGATTGGAGATGTTTAATATAAGTCTGGAAGGAGAGTTTATAGTCTAGCCAGACACCTATGTATTTGTAGTTGTCCACATATTCTAGGTCAGAACCGTCCAGGGTAGTGATTCTAGTCGGACGGGCGGGTGCAGTTGAAAAGCATGCATTTGGTTTTATTTGCGTTTAAGAGCAGTTGGAGGCCATGGAAGGAGTGTTGTATGGCATCGAAGCTCGTTTGGAAGTTAGTTAATACAGTATCCAAAGGGCCAGATGTATACAGAATGGTGTCTTGATATATACAGAGAAAAGAGTCGGTCCGAGAATCATGTGGTACCCCCATAGAGACTTCCAGAGGTCCGGACAACAGGCCCTCCGATTTGACACACTGGACTCTGTCTGAGAAGTAGTTGGTGAACCAGGCGAGGCAGTCATTTGAGAAACCAAGACTATTGAGTCTGCCGATAAGAATGTGGTGGTTGACAGAGTTCAAACCTTTCGCCAGGTCGATGAATACGGCTGCACAGTACTCTCTTTTATCGATGGCAGTTATGATATCGTTTAGTACCTTGAGCGTGGTTGTGGTGCACCCGTGACCAGCTCGGAAACTAGATTGCACAGCGGAGAAGGTAAGGTGTGATTCGAAATGGTCAGTGATGTGTTTATTAACTTGTTTAGAGTTCAAAGTGAGAGCTAAATGTAGAGACGTGCACATTTGTACATGTGTTCATATCCTTTGCTAGTTAATGAGTTATTAGGACTGTTGTTGATCATTTGTAGTCAGCAACGGGGGAGTGATTGTTTCCTAGAAAAGCACAAAACGTGCATCTTTGGAAGGCAAGTTAGGTAAAGAGAGTTTTTTTTGTCTTAAAGGGGCAGTGTTGTATTTTGAGACAGGCTTCAATAACCTAAGTAGCCAATAGGCAGAGGGTAGCATAATTTGTCTGATTCTCTGTAATAATGGTATGGGAATAATGATGCATTTTATTTTGAAAGTGGTTTCTTGCATCAAACAACATTTTCAGTCACCTCCTTCAGTGGATAAACAGGTTAATGTCAACCCCTGAATGCTTTTTTCAAAAGTCTAATGAAATGTAGGCTACACTGAACACCACACATTGGCTGCTTCAATATACTGAATGATAGAACAGCTATTTCCATGTTAAAATGTTATGGGATGCATTTTCACCATTGCTTTTGACGGTAGTAGTCAGAGTAGCCTATTTGACCACTGTTAAAACTAACTTAAAGCGGGTGCAGCCTCAGTGATTATGATAAACACGTGCTGGAAGTGTCATAGAATTTGCGCTCAGCAGACCTGATATTTGCTCAGTAATGAAAACAATTTGAGGGAACTTTACTCTTTGCCTCCCCCCCCCTAAGGGAGGGCAGCTCACGCTCAGCCCAGTCCAAGCTCTTCTCTCTCCTGGCACCCCAATGGTGGAATCTGCTTCCCCCTGAAGCTAGGACAGCAGAGTCCCTGCCCATCTTCCGAAAACATCTGAAATTCTACCTTTTCAATCAGTTTCTTAAATAATCCTCCTCACCTCAACCCCCACCCCCCAATTAAATTTTTATAAAACCAAACCAGCACCTGCATTGACCCCTCCCCCCTTCTCTGACTCTACTGGTAAAATGTACTTTCTATGCCTGTTTTATGTAGTTGTCCCACCTAACTGTATAAGAGTGTCTGCCAAATGACTAAAATGTAAATGAGAACCCTTTGAATAAACCTTTTTGGTTCCAGATAGAACCTTTTTGGATTCCATTTAGAACCCTTTCCACAGAAGAAAGCCCCAAAAAACTTTAGAATCCTTTTTTCTATGAGTGTAATATGGGTTCCTTCCAAAGGTCAAAGGTAAGTCTACATTAGAATAATACATACACATTAGCACTGGGGGCTTGCATGCTTTGCACTGCTTTGAAGAAGAGGATTACGGTACACTATGTTAGCAAGCTTGCCTCTTACCTATATTATGCTAAGGGTTTTTTCCTAGTACTGAGCCGAGCCAAACCAACATGGACTGAGATGTCCCGGTTATGCATTCACCACAGTTGCTGGAACCATGCTAAAAAGGAGCATTCGAAACAACTGGTATTAGCTAGTCAGCCAGGTCATGGTCTCACCTTCCTTGCAGTACTTTCCCTTGTAGCGGGTGTGTGTGCAGTCACAGTGCACCTCGCCATACTGGATGGAGCAGAAGCCTCCGTTGAAGCAGGGGTTCTGCTTGGTGCACAGATACTCCAGGTCACTCTGGATGCCCTGGCTGTTGAGCAGGGTAGGGGGCATCTCACCCACCTTCAGGTTGGAGATCAGGCCCAGGAATGGGGGCTCGTACTTCACCGTGCTGGACGTAAGGGCTGAGAGGCGCACGTCGGGCGGAATGCCACCCACAAACAGGTCACTGACCACCGCCATCTCCTTCCGCTTGGACTTGACCTCCGCCACCTTGGTCTCGCCGTCCACCATGAGCAGGGTCTCGCGGAAGTTGCGTGTGAGGAGCACCATGTGCCAGCGGTCGTCGTTGACCCGGGTTTCCATGTGTAAGGTGGCGGGTTCAGCGCAGTGGATGGCGAAGCGCAGCTGGAGGCGCCCGCCGGCGATCAGCAGCTCCATGAAGTCGCAGTTGCCGCCGTCGTCCAGGTAGAGCACCAGGGCCTTGCTGATATTGGTCTTCAGACTGAAGCTCAGCTCGCCCACCGAGCCTGCCTCCCAACGCCCGTAGCGGGCCCACTGGCCGGGGGCCCCGCCGAACTCCAGCGCCCGGGTCGTCACCAGCAGACTGAGGAACGCCAGGGGCCACGCGGGAAACCTCAACCCCCTCGTCATGGTTGTGATCCCAATCCTAAATCCCGATCGTCTTCCTATTGGTTCAAATCCTCCACACAGGGACGTAGCTCGGCCTAGCGTAGTTGCAGCTGTCGTTGTCGTTTTTTAAGTGTAAATAATGGTTGTTATGTCTGGTACTCGCTAAGGAGAGTTCTCTAGGCTGGGAAAAGTGTGGGAGAAGCAAGACCCTCACAGAACCCAATTCCAGATTCCTACCCTGCCGATTCAGCAGTTCTCTCTGGATTTGCTCTATTTCTCTGCTGTTTTATCCGGTCTCTCTTCTCCGTCTCTCCATTGGTTGGTGCCTCTGGGACTCACAGGGAAAAACGAGAACGGTGGACTGGCAGGGGGAATTCCGATAATTTTACACACAACGTTCCGTCCCTCGACTAAACTCCTTATTCCAAATAGAAATCCCAGTCCTTGGAATCCAGATATAGCTTTTTAGGAAAACTAAGTCAATTTTGTGGCAAGAGATACTGTCAGTCTGTACGTGTTCAGAGATTCTGTTTTGGGGAAAGGGGGGAAAAGGGGAGGTAGAGAGAGCACTGAGGAGGAGTGTGTCAGAGCTGTCTGGTGTTACATGGACAGCAGGGTATGTTCATGACTCCAATGGCATTAACCCCTTCCTCTCCTGAAGCCTCTGGTTGGTCCACCACAGCTTAGGCTGGCCTGGGTCCCCTCATTGTCCCCACAGTCATGGATCTGGAAGAACACAAACAAAGACATTTTGTTAGACCACATGTAAACCTGGTGCTTTGTTTAACTGAGGTGCTTCCGTGAACCACACTCACGTGATTAGTAAACTTGCACGAGACCTGAAGATTTGCATTAGAATGCCTAGTCTTGTGGCACACAGGAGACCCTGGTTCCAATACAGTCCGACGCACATGCATATCCGTTTATTGTTGTTTTTGTAGTAGTAGTAGTAGTAGTAGTAGTAGTAGTAGTAGTAGTAGTAGTAGTAGTAGTAGTAGTAGTAGTAGTAGTAGTAGTAGCAGTAGTAGTGGTAGTAGTAGCAACATATGTATAACTGAAGTCAATATAAACCCAACATGTAAAGTGTTGGTCCCATGTATTCATAAGCTGAAATAAAAGATCCCACAAAAAGCTTATTTTTCTAAAATTGATTTCCTTGTATGAACTTTAACTCAGTAAAATCGTTGAAATGATTGCATGTTGCGTTTATATTTTTGTTCAGTATAGTAGTAAAAGTTTATGAAAAATAAGCATTACAATCGTCCATTTGAGCATCTGCTTTGTCGAGGAAATATACAAATCAAGACATCGACTACTCAAATGAATGTCCTAATCATGCAATTCCCTACTGGTGATTTCTCCGTTGGAAGTCTGGACTAGTGAAAAATGTGAATATGTCGGGTATGAAGTTCAACATTCATGTGTATGATTTACTAATAGCCTAGCGGGTGTATGTCAACAGCCGCTCAAAACGCCTCGCTCCATCCTGAACTGCCAAATACAATTGCTCCTAAACACAGTGCATAAAGAGCCATGGAATAGAACGCTTACTCCAAATCCATAGCTTGACTTTCAAAACCAGTGAGCAATAAAGTGATCAATAAATCGCCATTGCATGAATGCACGTGCTGTAGAAAACCAACCGTGTTAATGTAGGCTTCATGGTCTCCACCTAACTGCGCACACACACACACACACACAAAGTTTTCTCTTCAGCAGGGTGCTTCGGCATGGAGTCAATGGCTGCCAGGATAGCCACTCTTGACCCTTGGCCCTGGCTTAATCCGTTCACATTATTTCTCAAGAGATATTTAATTTCCCATCGCAGACAGTTGACAATTAAACCCCTCCTTGTCCCTGATCACACTCACTCAGGCCATGCTTGACTGCCTGACTTCAGAATGACAACTAATGATGACACTCTCCCTGAGCGAGAGAGAGAGAGAGAGGGGGGGGGGGACAGAGATAGAAAGAGATACTGTAGAATGACAGTGACAGAGAGAGCAAAACAGAGACCGAGAGAGAGAGAGCATATGAAAGAGAGAGAGGGAGAAAAGGGCTATATTTCTCGAAGTAATGTTCACACGCACCAGCGTGTCATGCCTTGAGGAGAGAGAAGAGGGAAAGCGAGAGAGAGAGAGAGAGAAAGAACGAGGGAGAGAGCGAGAGAGATAGCTGATTTATTTGAGTTACTTACGGATGGGAGCCAATGCTAGCTGCGTGTTTGCATAAGATTGTCTGCTCTCACACACTTCCCCATAAATTAAGCCCTGTATAATAACATTCATAGATCAAAGCATTATTGATATATGGACAGTTCCAGAGCAGATTATGGAGCTGTGACTTCTAATAAGAACCGATGCCAAGGGAGAGAGACACGGCAGAGGGCCTCCTCGGAAGGAGGAAGATGCATCTCTGAAAATGCACATCTATATTTAAGATATTCAAATGGGCCAAATCTGACCTTAACAAAATCACTTCACTAGGACACACTGTATACTTTAAACAGCTGACATTACAAACCATTGTGATTAGTTGGCTGCAATAGCAACCACAATGAAAATAATTGTGTGTTTATATAATTGACAGTGGGGATTATTTATTTTAATGAAGTGTTATGTATACTGTGTTTCCCCGATGGGTAACTACAATTGGAATATTCCCTCCTCTTTGCATTTATTCATTAAGTTGTTTTTTTTTACTGTCTGGGAATCTCTGCATGGTGTAATGGAAAGAGGGAACATCTCCAGATTGTGCTGTATTGTTTTGGTAGGGGCTTTCTGTTTTGTATGGATAAAAGTGTACTGTCTCTTTTGCCTTGTGTTGGGTGGTTATTAGGAGCTCTGCACGGACTGCCTGGTGATAGTCTCAAATCCCAAGGACACTGAGAGATAACAAGCCTCAGGAGAAACACTAAAGCCCAAAGGGGGTGTGTGTGTGTGTGTGTGTGTGTGTGTGTGTGTGTGTGTGTGTGTGTGTGTGTGTGTGTGTGTGTGTGTGTGTGTGTGTGTGTGTGTGTGTGTGTGTGTGTGTGTGTGTGTGTGTGTGTGTGTGAGAGATATACAGAGAGTGGAAATATTTTTGGGGGAGACATCCTTATACCGCAGCGGGGCTGTTTTTCAATCTACGAGACCAAATGAGGCCTGATGTTTTGCGTTTTCTCCAAAACACTTTTCTGACTGCCAGCAGGACATCCATTTGGCTTTTCCTATACCTCGAGAACCGTGGGTTGATACTTTCTCACACGCCATGCTTTTCTGGCTCTCCGAGCCAAACCGTCTAGCCTGAAGCAAGCTGAAACAGAACAAGAGGCTACGGCAATCCACGCACGTCCCTGTACCCCTGACCCCTTTTCCTCAGCCGAACGATGCCTTGGCAACTCGTGAAGCGGACTCTGACCCCATTACTTTCACATCATTGCATCGAAAGCCTCGACAGAGCTAGGGTTGCTTTCTGCCTTTTATTTTTTGCCCGGTTCAGGGTTTGGAAGCAGACAGTAGTGTTTCATGGGGATCCAGCAGTGTTAAACTCCTCCAGGCTCTTTCCAAAACCCTTCAGCATCTTTTTTTATCCCAATGATATCAAAAGCTGTCTCTCGCTGAAGAGGGTCAGGGTGTTGGTAGAATAGTGTTCTGTGCTCGAAGTTGTTGTTTCACTTATGGCAGTGGTTATGGTTGTTGTTTGTAAGGATACTATACCGCATGTTCCATCTGACTTGAGACACACACAAGAAAACAAGAATGTATACAAAGCGAAGCCGGTTCAGAAGGGAAACCCAAGTGTGGTCGCATCAGCGATAATGCACCAATTAGATGAAAATCTAATCAAAGTTTATTTGTCACGTGCGCCGAATACAACAGTGAAATGCTTACTTACAGGCTCTAACCAATAGTGCGGAGAAAAAAAAGTGTGTGTGTGTGTGTGTGTATGTAAGTAAAGAAATAAAAAAAACTGTAAAAAGACATTTGAAAATAATAGTAGCAAGGCTATATACAGACACCTGTTAGTCAGGCTTAGATAGCAAATGTTCCTTTTTTCCAAAAATATTATTTTTGTAGGCGAAATAGCTCCCGTTTGTTCATCATGCTTGGCTGAGAAATCGAGCGGAAAATGCTACCTATACAACGCCAAACTTTTATCAAAATTAACTCCATAATATCAACAGAAACACGGCAAACGTTTTTTAGGATCCATCCTCAAGGTGTTTTTAACATATATATTCAATAATATATCCGTCGAGGTAATTGGTTTCTCATAAGAAGCGATTGGAAAAATGGCTACCTCAGTATTTTACGCAAGATTTTCTGCGGGAGACACCATGTGACCACTTGCTATATATGGTCCCTTACAGCTATTCTTCAATGGAAATGCGTAAAAAGACGTCACAATGCTGTAGACACCTTGGGGAAAACGTGGAAAACGTAAGCTCATTCGTAGCTCATTCAGTGCCATATAAGGAGTCATTGGCATGAGGCGGTTTTAAAAAATGCCTCACTTCCTGGTTGGATTTTTATCTGGGTTTCGCCTGTAACATCAGTTCTGTGGCACTCACAGACAATATCTTTGCAGTTTTGGAAATGTCAGTGTTTTCTTTCCAAAGCTGCCAATTATATGCATAGTCGGGCATCTTTTCATGACAAAATATCTTGTTTAAAAAGGGAAAGTTTTTCATCAAAACAATTTAATAGCGCCCCCTAATGCATAAAAGTAACTATGCATATATGGTGAACAGAGCGTAGCAGTAGCGTAAAAAAAAGGGTGGTGGGACACAATGCAGATAGCCTGGTTAGCCAATGTGCGGGAGCACTGGTTGGTCGAGCCAATTGAGGTAGTATGTACATGAATGTACAGTTAAAGTAACTATGCATATAAGATAAACAGAGAGTAGCAGCAGCGTAAAATAGGGGTTGGGGGTGGTACACGATGCAAATAGTCCGGGTAACCACCTGTCTTATGGCTTGGGGGTAACAACTGTTGAGAAGTCTTTTTGTCCTAGACTTGGCACTCCGGTACCGCTTGCCATGTGGTAGTAGAGAGAAGTGTATGACTGGGGTGGCTGGGGTCTTCCTTAGGGCCTTCCTCTGACACCGCCTGGTGTATAGGTCCTGGATGGCAGGCAGCTTTGCCCCAGTGATGTACTGGATCGTACGCACTACTCTCTGAGGTGCCTTGCAATCTGATGCCGAGCAATTGCCGTACCAGGCAGTGATGCAACCGGTCAGGATGCTCTCGATGTTGCAGCTGTAGAACCTTTTTAGGATCTCAGGACCTATGCCAAATCTTTTTAGTTTCCTGAGGGGGAATAGGCTTTGTTGTGCCCTCTTCACGACTGTCTTGGTGTGTTTGGACCATTCTATTTGTTGTTGATGTGGACACCAAGGAAATTGAAGCTCTCAACCTGCTCCAATACAACCCAGTTGATGAGAATGGGGACGTGCTCGGTGCTCCTTTTCCTATAGTCCACAATCATCTCCTTAGTCTTGGTTACGTTGAGGGATAGTTTGTTATTCTGGCACCACCCGGCCAGGTCTCTGACCTCCTCCCTATAGCCCGTCTCGTCGTTGAGCAGGTCTACCACTGTTGTGTTGCAAACTTAATGATGGTGTTGGAGTCGTGCCTGGCCATGCAGTCGTGGGTGAACAGGGAGTACAGGAGGGGACTGAGCACGCACCCCTGGGGATCTCCAGTGTTGAGGATCAGCGTGGCAGATGTGTTGCTACCTACCCTCACCACCTGGGGGCGGCCTGTCAGGAAGTCTAGGATCCAGTTGCAGAGGGATGTGTTTAGTCCCAGGATCCTTATCTTAGTGATGAGCTTTGAGGGCACTATGGTGTTGAACGCTGAGCTGTAGTCGATGAATAGCATTCTCACATAGGTGTTCCTTTTGTCCAGGTGGGAAACGGCAGTGTGGAGTGCAATAGAGATTGCATCATCTGTGGATCTGTTTGGGCAGTATGCAAATTGGAGTGGGTCTACTTCCATGCGGTCTATTTAAGTTCACCAGTTCTGCACATGGCTTCCTCGATGCCGGATGTTAAGCTCACGCATGTGCTGGTGACAGACTCTTTTGCTATCACTCTGACACACACACTTGGCACTTGGCATCCTAGTGAAGCTGGGGCTATAAATCTCCGCTCCTGAGAGAGGTGGCGGTGTCTCTTCCATCAGGCAGTCTGGTGCTGCTGCTAATTAACCACAAATCCATGCAGACCCACTCTTCATATTCAGAGAGAGTGTGAGAGCGAGTAGAATAGTAGTGGGGGGAGAAAAAAAGGGGTGGATATAGCAACAGAGAGGGAGGAAGCAAGAGGAGGGAGAGCAGAATAGAGGGGGAAGAAAGAGACAGACAGTCAGACCGAAATAGTGGGATTTCAAAACAGTAAGAGGGAGAGGAGTGAAAGAAATTGTGGATGCCAAAATCAAACAGACGGTCTCCATTTCAGGGCCAAGATCGAAAAGCAAACAGTATATGGCACAGTGCCTCAGTCAGTACCATTAGGCAGTGCTACTCAAGGCATGAGTTAGTATAGAGCAGGGGTGTAAACGTTTAAACATTACGTTTAAAATGAAATTAGGAACCTTAAAAACAATGTGTTTTTTCCCCCCACCAAATTTGAATCACAGTGCAGTTATCACAAAACACACTATTTTCCGTGTCATAGCCTAATTAGATGATAGGCTATGAAGGCCTGGGGAAAGTTGTGTAAGCGCGAGGTTCAACTTCTCCGCAGTTTTGGAGCCCTGGCGACCACCATGTAAACGGCGTGAAGCGAACCCGTGCAAATACTGTGTGTGATTGTGCGAGAGCGAAGTGTTGTATGTGGCTCATCTCAATATCCTACTTCTTCGTGGATGATTGGCTCTGCTTTACGGAAGTTGCAAGACATTAAAAGCCAAGAAATTAGACCTAGTGCATGGTTCTGACTAGGCAACTCGCCAGTCTCCTTCGTTCCAAAAATACGGTGTCTCGGGAGTTGATTCCTAGCGGGTTCAAATCTTGACAAATTGGAGTCGAAACCGGGGATCGACGTGCAAGAAGTTGAGTCTTTCCCACTACGTTGTCTCTGCCGTTAACGGTTGGATGGATTTACTTTTGACACAGAAATATACTTAACGGTTAGTTATCCTGTATGAGACGTTTCTTCTTTTTTTCTGTGTCTGTGAACAAGAGAAAAAAGAAAGAGCAATGTCTTGATAATATCCCCTTTAAGCTCATCAATACCCAGCACATACTAGCTGAATGCTTTGTTACATTCCCATTAATTCCCTGCAAGTCCAATTACCCCGGTGCTCCCTAGTCAACTAGGGATCATCACAGCCCCCCCCTACGTCTTCCCTCTCCCCCACCACAGACAAGCCCAGCCACATCACTTAGTTCTGCTGACAAGTCACTCCAGGGTTGAGCGCACTCATAGCTCGGAGTTTCTGTGCACAATCGATGGAGAGATCTCACGCCTGGCTATGGAAGCTAGGGAATTATTCCCAGAGAGCTTATGTTGTATGGTAGAGGAGACCATGAGAAGGCTATTTTAAGCAGCGATCAACACTCTACTAAAATGCCAAGCCTCCCTCCAAGGAAGCACACGCACAAATGCAAACACACACACACACACACACACACACACACACACATTTACAGTGGAACTGGCAGCACTACATGACATCTAAAACTGTTCATATACACTTGCAGGAAGAATATGACACTTAAAAACATTTTCTGACAAGCATGAACTTACATATGGTCATTTTCACATTTGAAATACATCCTTAGAATTTTGGGCAATTGCATATAGTGAGGCATTTGGGAGAATTCAAGAGTGATATAGAGTGGAAAAGTGACCGTGCATTTGGACGGTTAATCAACCTTGCAGTAAATAAAACACCTGCCTCTTCCAGGACTGGAGTCTACGCAGACCGTGCGCCATAGCCATTCAGAGCTACAGTAGGCCTTTTGCCACGCGGGCCTGCCATCAGTCACTTTGAACTGGACTGTGTGTTTACAGGCAGTAGCAACAGCGCGACTTTAGATCAGTAGAACACATTCGCCAAAGGCCATAAAATACACCTGAATGGATTTTCTACAAATATATAAATACCACAGGAGTCCTCTTACATTTGGGAACTTTACAATTGATCAAACAACCATGAAAAGGGCAGGCTCTCTCCCACATCAACAACAACGAGATCAACAACTAATGCTAGACAGAGCAAGAAAAATTATTTTTCAGCGAGTTGGCAGTCCAAATTGCACTGATAAATGATGGGGAATAATGAAGTTGGCTAGCTTGCTACTTCCAGACAGAAATGAGAATCCCTCACTCGGACCGTTTGATTCGCCCTAGCAGAGCTGATTAGGCTGTTTACATGTTATCTAGAGCGTTCGTGACTAACTATTCCTTTTTTTTGCCTACGTTCACTGACACCGGTCCTATTCAGCAGCGGTTTTTTGTTTTTACATTTTATAATTGTTTTATTAAATATTAAAACATACAATATAACTCCAGTGAAGCCGCTCAACATTTCCATTACAGACTCCCAACATTTATTTATTTTTTTATTTTATTTTTCACCTTTATTTAACCAGGTAGGCTAGTTGAGAACAAGTTCTCATTTACAACTGCGACCTGGCCAAGATAAAGCATAGCAGTGTGAACAGACAACAACACAGAGTTACACATGGAGTAAACAATAAACAAGTCAATAACACAGTAGAAAAAAAGAGTCTATATACATTGTGTTCAAAAGGCATGAGGAGGGAGGCGAATAATTACAATTTAGCAGATTAACACTGGACTGATAAATGATCAGATGGTCATGTGCAGGTAGAGATACTGGTGTGCAAAAGAGCAGAAAAGTAAGTAAATATAAAGAGTATGGGGATGAGGTAGGTAAATTGGGTGGGCTATTTACCGATGGACTATGTACAGCTGCAGCGATCGGTTAGCTGCTCAGATAGCAGATGTTTGAAGTTGGTGAGGGAGATAAGTCTCCAACTTCAGCGATTTTCGCAATTTGTTCCAGTCACGGGCAGCAGAGAACTGGAAAGAAAGGAGGCCAAATGAGGTGTTGGCTTTAGGGATGATCAGTGAGATACACCTGCTGGAGCGTGTGCTACGGGTGTGTGTTGCCATCGTGACCAGTGAACTGAGATAAGGCGGAGCTTTACCTAGCATGGACTTGTAGATGACCTGGAGCCAGTGGGTCTGGCGACAAATATGTAGCGAGGGCCAGCCGACTAGAGCATACAGGTCGCAGTGGTGGGTGGTATAAGGTGCTTTCGTAACAAAACAGATGGCACTGTGATAAACTGCATCCAGTTTGCTGAGTAGAGTATTGGAAGCTATTTTGTAATAATAATATAATAATATATATATATTATATTATTATTTTGTAGATGACATCGCCGAAGTCAAGGATCGGTAGGATAGTCAGTTTTACTAGGGTAAGTTTGGCGGCGTGAGTGAAGGAGGCTTTGTTGCGGAATAGAAAGCTGACTCTAGATTTGATTTTAGATTAGAGATGTTTGATATGAGTCTGGAAGGAGAGTTTACAGTCTAGCCAGACACCTAGGTACTTATAGATGTCCACATATTCTAGGTCGGAACCATCCAGGGTGGTGATGCTACCGCACGCCCGACTCCCAACATCCAGAGCGACCCACAGGATCAACCAGGGTCAAGAGCCCCGCCTTGACCCTCGACAGATCTCCCACCAGAGGAAAAAACGTGGACCCGAACCAGCGACCTATCAGCCACTGGCCCAAGCTCCCAACCACCAACCATCTACGATACCCCACATACCCCAAGATGAACAAACGACAAAAAAAAGAGAAATGCAATGGAAAAACAAAAAGGACATCAAGGACAACAAAAATCAAGGCCGACTGCATTCGTTAGAGTGCATGTCTGGCGCTACTTATGTGTGTGTGTGTGTGTGTGTGTGTGTGTGTGTGTGTGTGTGTGTGTGTGTGTGTGTGTGTGTGTGTGTGTGTGTGTGTGTGTGTGTGTGTGTGTGTGTGTGTGTGTGTGTGTGTGTGTGTGTGTGTGTATGCAAGCACTTGCGCAGCCTCAGGCAAACAGGCATTGGATGTAACAGCGTTGCCCCTCAGTCTCATTCAAACATACTGCCCCTGAACAAGGCAGGTAACCCACTGTTCCGAGGCCGTCATTGAAAATAAGAATTTGTTCTTAACTGACTTGCCTAGTTAAATAAAAAGGTCAAAATAAAATAAAAAAATAGCCACCAAAAAGTGAAATGAGGGGGAAAAGTCACTCCTCCAATGACATGACATCCTCCTAGCAGCTATCTAGCTAACATTATGCTCCGTGTTTTTAGCTAGCCTATTAGCCACGTTACGACTGACTTCTGATCATTGCCCTCGCAAGTTTGACTATATTGACATTCCCAGCCTCAGTTCTATTTCAGTTTCAAAAAATGTTGAGTTATTGAAACTGGAACAGTGCATCTCGAATGGAGACAGCAAACAACGTACCAGACCAGCTGGGATTTACATCCTGATAGCAATAGTTTTTGGGGCTACCAAGAAATGTATCGGTGAATTATATTGAATCATGCATTGAACTGCAGCTATTCTATTCTGCCAACAATGCCTTACTGTACGCCATGGAACATTGAGTTAAATATAACCTATTTTTAAACCTCTTTATAAAGTTAGTTTTGTAGCATAAACTGGGAATTTGATATTTTTGACTGATCTTATGATTGTTTGTTTCATATCTGCAAAGTAGTTCAAACGCTGTCAGTTCCACTTTAAGTGTGGACACACACAAGTCACGATCACACAAACACACAGACATAGACAGTCACGATCACACAAACAATCACAAACGCCCTCCCCCAAGGGGAAAGCTGCAATGGCGAGCTGAGAGAGGCAAAGACCACCCACCGAGACAGAGAACCTCATCAAGACATCAGCGTTGCACATCAAGACAACAAAATGGTTGACCAGTGTGAAAGGAGAAATAGTGTGTGTCACAAAAGGTCTTGGTAGACAGAGAGAGGGGAGCGAGGCAAGTGTGTGAGTGTGGGTGGTGGGGGGTTATAGAGCGAAGAGACCAGCTCCATCACGTCAATGACACTTAGTGTCTGGACCTGTATTGCCATTGCAGACTCCCTACCTACACTGTATAGCCCCACCTTGCACGCACACACACACACACACACACACACACACACACACACACACACACACACACACACACACCTTATCCATTATCGAGCACACACCCCTTATGGGGCCATCATCCGTCAGTTTACGTGCCAATCATGACCAGGCCAGAGTGAGAAAAGAAGGGATCTGTACTATTATTGTTGAACTGTCTCCCCATTCATGGACTAACTACCTCTCTCCTCCCGCACACCTCCTTCTCCCTCGCTCTGTGACGCCAATCTCCGCCTCCTCTCACTGATCACCCTCTCTCTCGCCCTCTCTTTTTCACATCCTTCTATCCCTGCAGTCTATTCCCCAGCCTAGAGAGATCAACTCTCAGCACTACAAAGGGAGCGTGAGGGAGTCGCAGGGATTGCTGGTTTAAATCATGACAAAATGAGTTTTAAGTGCTGCAGACTTAACGCCTGGAGTGAAGGCATCGAGGCACTAGCGGTTGAGGATGACAATTGTTTTCTAAATGAGATCTGTCGTAGAATATAAACCTACGCAGCTGAAAGGATCCGGGTGTGTGACTATGTCGGTGTCCCTCTGCATGTCCTTCTGTGCATGGGTGTGTACATAACCAAATGTGTGTGTGTTCAGTGATGTGACTGTGTGTGTAGTATGCAGTGGTGTGCATATGTGCGTGTTGGTTAGTCAGTGCCAGAAGATGTTTTTGGTAGCGGAGCACAAGTCTTCTTGGCCATGCCCGGAGACACTCGCTCTCTCGTTCCAATTAAACCGCTTAGCAGCCTAGAGCTGCTCAACCCTTATCTGGGAGGAGAGAGGGGGGGAAAGAGAGAGAGAGAAGCTGAGAGAGAGACGGGAAAGAGAGAGAGAGAGAAGCTGAGAGAGAGACGGGAAAGAGAGAGAGAGAGAGAGAGGAGAGAGAGGGGGTAAGAGAGAGAGAGAGAGAGGAGAAAGAGAGAGAGAGAGGGGGAGAGAGAGAGAGAAAGAGAGAGGGGGAAAGAGAGAGAGAAAGAGAGAGAGAAAAAAAAGAGAGAGAGAGTTGGGAAAGAGAGAGTTGGGAAAGAGAGAGAAGCTGAGAGAGAGTGAGTGAGAAAGAGCAGAGATTCACAGACTGCATCATGGCATTCTTGACAAGCTACTATATTATAAGCACTGTAGAAAACAGCCCCCCACCTCTCCTCCCCCCTCCGTGCATGTCCGTTTTTAGACCAGCAGCCAGATACTGGGGTAAGTAGAGAAAGTGAGGGAGAGAAGAGAAAACAAAAACATGGTGGCGCCTCGTATTGGGCTATAAGAAAACTGATACAAAGTGTCCTATTTTAGGGCCAAAACACTGCTCTACAAAGAGTGGGCCATCAACACATTCAGGTGCAGCCATCCAGTTATTCTGCCCTCCGTAAAATAAGAAATCCTGGCTCAAATGTAGTGTATATTGGCATGTTTTGGAGAGCAACGAGAGCTATAAAATAAATCTTTGGATGGAAAACTGAAACTACTGCATGTTGCAGTAATGTCTCGTTTCTATTTAAGTGCGATTTCGTCCGTTTTGATTAAGGTTTCTTTACTGGAAGAAAAATGCCATGCATAACGCCTGTGCATAACACAGGAACAGTGATTCCTCCTCTGGATACTAACCACCAGGGATACACCACTTCCATGATGTTGATATCAAGCACTCAACATGTTGGATATGGAAGCCAATTGCTCATCTCCTTGAGAGCTTTCAGGCATAAGACGTGACGACGCCCCCCCCCATCGCAAAGCGGCCCCCATTAAGACAACATACTAGGGCATCAATTCCATGTCCCGTTAGATGTTAATTGTGGTGATGGCAGAAGCATTAGACGGCGTCGGCTCTTCTCCGGAGTGCCGCGTGAGAAGTGAGAAGTGGCCCAGCCAGACAGGCTGTGGGGGAGGAGAGGAGAAGAGGACTCCCTTTCAAAGAAACACAAGCACCGCCATTACTTTTTCATGAGCCAGGCGACAATTAGAATGGAGGGATGGCGAGATGAAGGGGGGGTGGGTGACAAACAGAGAAGCCGGCACACAGAGAGAGAGAGAAAGGCATGCACACACACACACACACACACGCTCACAGGTGTCCACCCACACATGGCGGAAAATATGCAGCCTAAGTCCAACGAGATCGGATACAGATTCATTGCTTTAAATAATTGTGACAAAATGTTAAGAAAATGTTGAGCAATGTAATAAAGCAATTTGTTACCTATGCTATCCTTAAAAGAACCGAGTAGCATAGCTATCTAACGTTAGTCGGCTATTAATACATCAGACATGCCAGGCAGTATATTAACCATCTGCTATCTAACTAACTACCCAACGTTTATGGACTTGATTATTCACATCATTCTTAGCTAAGTGGTATATTCGTTGTATGTTTCAATAGGCATTGTTAATTCTGACTATCTGCTCCGATTTCAGAGCACTCTCCTCTTAGTGTGCCAGAGTGCAGAATAACTGATTAACTTATGAACGCTCAACACCTGTTGAATATGGCCGGTGTCAGTATAAGTTGGCAAAAAAAGCGCAATTAAATTGTTGCCAGCAGCACAGTTACAGTCACCAACGCTCTGGATAACATGAAAACAGCCTAACCAGCTCTGGGGGTGGGGAGGCGGTCAGAGAGAAGTGTTCTCTCATTTGTGTCTGGAAGTAGCTAGCCAACATTAGCTTGGGTGCTTGACTGCAGTTGCTCGGATCAACCCTACCTACTCCTCGGCCAGAGCAAAACGCTCTGATTTTAGGAATGGACAATCTGACAACGCTCTGGATTTACGAACTCCCAGAGTGCACTCTGGCACTCCAGATAGAATTTACAAACACACCCGAAATAAAAAGAATGTCTAACTAGTAATTTGTTATGCTAACAAACTAGGTTGCATAGGAACAGCAACTTCCGGTACACAGGCGAAGCGCTAGTAGGCACAACAAACAATACCGTCCGTTTACAGTATACTAAAATGAACTAATAGTATATAGTATGTAGTATATACACTTATTAATTATGTAGTGTACAGTATGTTAGTATGGGTATTCGAACACAGCTAGGGTTTTAATATGTTTGATACTGTTACTATAGCTCCTCCCACCAGCCTCCACTGATGTAGAACCCTCTGTGGAAAATGTTCTTCAAAGGGTTCGCCTATGGGAACAGCCACAGAACCCTTTAGGTTCTAGATAGCACTTTTATTTTTTTCGAAGAGTCTAGCTCCAGTTGCTGGCAGAATGCTATGTACGTGTGTGTGTGTGTGAGTCCATTTCATTTTGAAGGATCTTTAGGGTTTTATGCGTTGAGGTCTAAATATCGTTTCCAAACTTGTCAAATAATATCCCATTGTAAATTGTGGCGCTTTTAATGTGGTCATTTCTAAATCGAATTCCATATTCATAACTGATTATGAAATGCAAATGTGAAGAAAAAAAACCTGTCATTTAAATCTTAAGGTTCATTACCAATTCGAGTTAGCAGCACTACACTGCCTTGAGAGTAGTCTAAGTGCGAGTGAGGACAAATACACCCCTGAAATGCCCACACACACACAACAATCACCCGGCAAAGAGGGACAGAGAGAGCGAGAGAACAAGAGCGATATAGAAAGAGGACGAGAGAGCACAAATCAATTCAGATGAAATTGGCTGCCATAAATGACACTCGATTACCATCTTAAATATACTGTCAAAAAGCAATTTGCGTCACACATGCCAGAGGCTGGAAATGTGCCTCTTATTGAGAGGCCCGGGCTATCATTTAGGATCTTGTTTCCCCTTCCTACCTACAATTTACCCACAAACGTCCTTCCTAACTCTGCACCTGTTTAACGGTGGCCATTTCAGCTCTGTGTGATTGTGTGTGTGTGTGTGTGTGGGGGGATTGGAAAAGAAAAATCTGGTATTTTGAGTAATATAAATGCAGGGAGGACTTAAATCGGGTTAAGGATAGTTTTGCATGAAGGATTCATCCATTTTACATAGTTATTTCCACTCCTCCCCAATGCAATCTCACAGTAGGTTGTGTCAAAACGATGAGGTAAAAGCCGCCTGCCTTACAGCTTTCAGAATATAAATTCAATTGATAAAGGAGCTTCAAAATTACCTTTGTTTTAGACAGTGGTGTAAAGTACTAAAGTATCTTTTTGGGGTATCTGTACTTTATTATTCATATTTTTGAACAACTTACTCTGCATACATTTTCCCTGACACCCAAAAGTACTCGTTACATTTGAATGCCTTAGCAGGACAGGGAAAATGGTCCAATTCACATGCTTATCAAGAGAACATCCCTGGTCATCCCTACTGCCTCTGATCTGGCAGACTCACTAAACACATGCTTCATTTGTAAATGGTTCAAGGAGAGGGGGTACAAAAATGATCAGATTAATACTGCCATTAAGAAAATTAAAAAAACATGACCTTTTTCAAGGTCAGTCTCGCAAAAAAGAAGCATTCTTGCGTTCTAACTACCCGCTATTCAAAGTGCTCTGAACAAATTAAGGGAATCGTTCACAAACATTGGCACATTCGAAAATCCGATGACGGTCCGAAAACACATTACCGATACTTTCCCTTGGTCGTATTCTCGCGGGGCAGAAAGCTCAGAGACCAATTGGTACACTCTGATTTACCACCCCAAGATATTCGTCTATTTGCACCCCTACTGGTTGGAAATTACAAGTGTAATGGCTCAACGCAATGGCACTTCTAAATGTAGATCCTTCAAACACCCTCAAAACAGGGAAATCGATCCCAATCAAAAGGTGTTATCACGTGCTCCACTAAGGCAGTTATTTATCTTATAACTTGTCCTTGTGGTAAAAAATGATGTGGGTAAAACAAAGCGCAAATTAAAATAACGTATCTCAGAGCATCGTAGGTGCAAAAACTCGACTTACCCAGTTGCGGGCCCACTTTTTTGGAAGCAAACCACTCGATTTCATCTCTGCGTCATATTGGCATCGAACATGTCACCTTCCCGAGGAGAGGGGGTGACCTCGATCATTGATTGTTCAAACGAGAGGCTACCTGGATCTTTAAATTAAAGACCCTTGCTCCCTTCGTTCTTTTTCTCAACGTAGACTTTGATCTGAAGCCAGCCATGCGATTGTGACTTTGCCATTGTGATTGTTTGTAGGCTTATGTCGTCTAAATTGAATCTATGATCCCATCTATCCCATTTGTTTTTTGTATGTTGTTCTTGGTGTCATTTTAATATTTGAGAATTAACCAATGATATTAGGCCATACTTGGCTGTGATTACAGACACCTGTTTGTGTGTCTTTTGACACTATATAAACGAGTCACCCTGCAGTGTTTGTGATTATACACAGACGACGACGACGACAGCTCGCCTGTCGAAACGTTGGACATTCCATTTTTGTATCTGAGCTCTTAGAGAGTGTGCGGCTCTCCTTTATTTTCAAGTATTCCACTCCGCTAGCCAGCACCTCGCCTAAAAAGGTGTGCGTTTCTTTTTCCTCTAGATCATTTGTAAATGGTGTCAGAGTTGGAGTGTGCCCCTGTCTATCTGTATATTTTTTTCTTAACTTGAAAATGTGGCTGTCTGGTTTGCTTAATATAAATAATTTTATATGATTTATACTTGTACTTTTAGACTTTTACTCGTGTAGTATTTTACTCAGTGACTTTTACTTAACTCATTTTCTATTAAGGTATCTTTACTTTTACTCAAGTAGGACTATAAGATACATTTTCCACAGCTAGTTTTAGACCATCTAAAGCCACACAAAAAAAGCAACAATTCAGTTGATTGGTATCCAATTCAATCTTTCATTGTTTAGTTATTGTTCCTCTGGCACAATAAAAAAAAAAAAAACATTAGCAATAACAAACCACCTTCCACTGACACCCAAAATTTGGCCAGGCTCTTTTGCTTCCATTGGTTTTTAATCCTCGTTACTTAGGACTAAGAAGGTGCTATTCACGTCAACTTTTCCCACACTACCTCGCCACTGCCCCCCGGTTTACCAAACAAATCGTCATTTCTGTCCTTGTTCCTTATTTTGTGAGACATTTTGAGGTGCCAAACATCATATGGGTGCAGGGCTGAATGACAGATTGTTTTTGCCTAATTGCTTCTTTTTTTTTAAAACAAATATTGCGATATAGATCAAAACACTTGGGTGAACTGTTGGAATCGTAGAGTTATGAATTATATTAGGAACAAAGTGGAAAGCAGCATGGTTTGTGTTTAGAGCAATCTGTTGACTGCAGAGGAGGCTGGTGGGAGGAGCTATAGGAGGATGGGCTCATTATAATGACTGGAATGGTATCAAACAAATGGTAACCCCACGTGTGACTCTGTCCCATTTATTCCATTCCAGCCATTACAATGAGCCCACAGTCCTCCTATAGCTCCTCCCACCAGCCTCCTCTGGTTGACTGCATTTGACCTAACAGAACCGCATGCTTATAGTGGGGAGGAGGAGCTACGCTGCTTGAGTGACAGGGGACGGGGCTTGGTGTGTGTAGGAAGCAGACGCAGGAAGAGAGCGGGAGAGAGACGAAAAATGGAGTAAACCCTAAAAACAGACGTTACACGCGGCCGAGTGGCATTTAAAAATAGTGCATGCGATAAGGATGTCAATGTTGCCATTTCGAGCTAAATTTGATTAATTGTGCAGCCCTACACAGGGTGCGTCCCAAATGGCAGCCTCTTCCCTATTTAGTGAATCCCTTTTGACCAAATGTAGTGCACTATAGATGGAATAGGGTGCCATTTGGGATGCATTTACTGTATGACGAACACCGGCACATAGGAGAGAGACCATGAGAATGTGAGGCACAGAAGCAATAAACACACCTTATATTGTTCTTGCTGTTACAGGTTTGCAATTTCCAATGATGTTCGGGAACCAATATGATTTCTGATTACTGGCAGTACTGCAGAGATATCAAAGGATTTGGGAGAGGGTTGTGTGGGTTTTTTTTTTTGGGGGATTTTACATTAGCTCTTCTGGTTTACATGCACTCGTATTTTCCCTACAAACAATGACTCGGCTTACTTTGATATTACCCTTTAATAGAATGTTTAGAAACGTTAATGAAGATTTGGTACGGTACGGCTTCAGCTACTGCAGGCCTATGAAGGCTGTGCGCCCCAGTGCTCCAACTGACTCCGACAGGCCAACCAGGCCTACCAGAGTAACACCTATAATCTAACAATATAATGCTCATCTTTATACAAAAATATGCCATTTTCGATCTCTGGGGTTATTAAGCCTGTATTTATTAAAATCTGAATATCATACAGTGGACACCTAAAAGTCCATTTATGCTTGATCCAAAACATTTGGTCGGCGGATTCATATGGAGGGTAGTGACGCAATTGCGGATTCCTCCGGAGGCATGCAGAGACCAAATCATGCTCTGCACCGCATCGCCATGCGCCTGACAATTTTTTTTCGTAACAATGCGGAGAACGCCGTATAGCTAAGCATTGACATGATAGGTGAGGGCGGGAGGTCCTGTACAAACACAAACTCACTTCCTTCACAACAGCTCTGTGCTGTTTCCGCAAAGCGCAAGGACTATGAAGGCTCTGCTTTCTGTAGAGGCCATGACGCTGTAAATGCTGCACGGCCGACGCAGACATCGGATTGACCACGCATCGCCTTTTTGCCTATAGGCCTTTGCATGCAATGCCCTGACACGTGTAGTGAGCAAATCTCTTGACAGCTGAACTGTGAGTTGGACAATTATTGTTTGAGGAAATTAGCACAGAACAAAGCAGCAACCCCTTGTTTATTGATGGAGCCGGTTAGGTTGGATCTGACTTTGTGAGTATTAAAATTGTCGCTATGTTGTCCGTCGGAAAATGACTCTGAAATGGTATTGTTGTTCATTTAATGAAGATTTTTTTTGAATATTCACTGTCGCCGGAAGCTCCTGGCAATGTGCTAGTCCAGTGTCACTTTGATTATGCCTGCACATCATGGTTCACCAGCAGCCCCAAACATCTAAAGAATAAGCTACCAGCCAAACAAGCTGGAGATCATCGGCTGCACTGTCAGCATGCATGGGAAGCTCTTACCAGGAAAGATTCTTAAGGGAGAGTTCAACTACTGTTCTGTGGTCTGGGGAAATGCATCAGCAAGTGAAATTAGAGGCTGCAGATTGCACAGAACAAAGCAGCTCTGGACCGGGCACTGGCCGGAGCTCTGGACCGGGCACTGTCGCCGGAAGCTCTGGACCGGGCACTGTGGGGCCGGCACTGGTGGTACCAGGCTGGTGACACGCATCTCAGGGTGAGCGCGAGGAGCAGGCTCAGGACATACTGGACTGGGGAGGTGCACTGGAGGCCTGATGCGTGGGACCGATACAGGTGGCACCGGACTAGTGACACGCACTTCAGGGTGAGTGGGGGAGGAGGCACAGGACGTACTGGACCTGGGGCACGCACTCCAAGGAGAGTGCGAGGAGCAGGAACAGGACAAACTGGACTGTGGATATGTACTGGAGACCAGGTGCGTATCGCCGGCATCAATGATACCGGAACTTTAACACATCCTTTAGTCCAAATCCGTGCATCCTCCACCATCTCAACAACTCTCCCATTTCCCTCTCCTCCAAATTCTCCTTCTCCCAGACTGGCTCTGGCTCACTCCTCGGCTCCGCCTTTCTGCTCCATGTGCCCCCCTCCAATTTTTTTTAGTGGGGTTTCTGTGGCCTTCCTCAACGACTGCGTCGCTGTCCCTCCTTCGTCGCTTCCGCCTTCTTCCATGGCAGGCTCTTCTCTCCTGCCATTATGTCGTCCCAAGTCCAGGATGTTCTCTCCCTAATCTCCTCCAAAGACCAGGATGCCATTACCTCCAGGGCACACTGCTTGGTCCTTTGTATATGGGATATTCTGTCATGCTGGCTGTTCATAATAATGAATGTCGGACCAAGGCGCAGCATACTTAGAGTTCCATATACTTTTAATGAATAAAGTGAAACTTAAGTAAATACAAAACAAAACAAAGACAGACTAAATTAACCGTGACGACAATGCAGTGTGAACAGGCAATTAAACAAACTATATCCCATAACCCACAACCCACAGGTGGAGAAAATGCTACTTAAGTATGATCCCCAATTAGAGACAACGATTACCAGGTGCCTCTAATTGGGAATCGTAGAACAAACACCAACATAGAAAAATAAACCTAGAACCCCACGTAGAAATAATAAACTAGACTAAACACCCCTAGTCACGCCCTGACCTACTCTACCATAGAAAATACAGGCTTTCTATGGACAGGACGTGACAGCAGCGAGGATTGTTTTAAGGTGGAGATGTGGTTCTTTGTTGTAGTCATGCGCAATGCTCTTGGATGGTCATCAAATCAACAAGATAATTGAACATGCTTATTTATTTCATAATATACACCATTTAAAACGGCCAAACTATTCAGTTGGTAAGAGACAGACATTCAGTCTGTAAATACTAGGAATATATTGTCCATGTGTTATCCAGACAGAAAACAGAAATAGTCAAAATAACATTTTGATTTAGAGCAATAAAGAAATTAAATGAGCAAACCAGAAACCTCTCAATATATACATTTAAACAATACTTTAAAACGATTTCAATAAAACACCTAGAAATGTTGTGTTGGACTATGGTAGATGAAGAATCAATATATTTATCAGGTCAATATGTTAGTGTATTATGTCTGTTTGTAACAGTGGGTTTATATGTGAAAATGTGTTCATATTATAAACTGTATTTGAATATTTAAGGACTCTTGGAAGATTAGTCCAAATGGGGACTAAAAGTGACCCCCCCCCCAAAAAAAAAAGCCAGCTCTGATTGTAGTGTAGTGAAGCGGGCAGAGAGAGTGAGCTTGTCTGTGGTGGTCGGCGAACCCCCAACCTTCTGGCCCGTAGCCCTGCGTGGTGTCGACTGTGCCACAAAAGCATGCTGAAGTGGTAAAGTCAATATCCACGTTTATAAAAACATAGTCGCTACAGTTATTATTTGTGGTCGTAAACATTATTTATTTTCTTAATGCTATGAAGGGAGAGGGTGTTCCGTTTATTTTACAGTACTTCCATTAGTACCTATTCAAGCCTTTCTCAAAATAGAGCACTGCCCCTTTAAGACAAAAAAAAAGCTCTTTACCGGACTTGCTTTTCAAAGATGTCTAGAAATGTACAGGTTTTGTGCTCTTCTAGGAAGCAATCACTCCCCCATTGCTGACTACAAATTATCTATAACTGGGCTAAGAACTCACTGACTGGCAAAGGATATGAACAAAATGTGCACACGTGGCTACATGCAGCTCTTGCTTTGATCTCAAATCAATCTGATCTACTCACGACCACAGCTGTGAACACAGTCCTATTCAAAGTAAATGACACAAATCCATATAAGGCAATGGTCTAATTGCATATAGGCCTACTGCAGCTCTGATTGGTTATGCTTCACCGGTCTAGGTAGAGTTGTATGTCCTTTGTGTCAATGCAGTATAATAACACTCCAATGCGTTCGGCCTAAAACAAAATCTTGTGCATAGTTCGTTTTGGTATGTTGCATTGAAAGTGGCTAACATTGTGTTGATGTGATCACAATTGCCACAGTGAAGGAAAACGCTGATAATGGTAACTAACAGGGAAAACTCTAGAAAGTTGTGTGAAGTTCAATTTCGTGCTTCTCTCCATGGGCTGATATTTCTACGGTCTGTGCGGCTGCTACTACAAACCCTCACACCTGCACAGCTTAGTGGGCTACATTGCCCCAGTATATTTCAATCTGTCCCTAACTTAACAATACAATCTAATATATATATATATATATATATTTCTAAAAATGATTATTATTTTTCATAATCACCCTCTCCTCCATCCCACTCTCTAATCCAAAACTCCAGTTTCATGTTGTACTCCGTCTTTTAGAGCACTACTAAGAATACACTGACAGAGACAAGAACTGACACGTCTCCCAAAAAACTGGAGTAGCTGTGTCGTTTACTGCATTCATTTAATTTCAAATCACCATCCAGCTAAAACGCATGTGCATACTACAATTGAAAACCTCTGCCGTTTTGTCCTTGGGAACAAAAAGAAAAGCAACAGTCAGCTCGAATAGCTGATTCACGAAGGCACCATAGCATGCCAAACACACAAGACAAAACACACACTGAAATGGATGGAATAGACCATTAAAAGGTGTATTTTCAGGGCAGAGTCTGAAATGGCACCCGAGTCGCTGTATAGCGCACTCCTTTTGACCAAAACCTTTGGTCAAAGTTCGACTCACATACAGTGCCTTCAGAAAGTATTCATACCCTTGACTTGATCCACATTCTGTTGTGCTACAGCCTGAATAGATTTGTTTTCTTACACATCTACGCGCGCACACACACAATGACAGTAAAACCATGTTTAAAGAAATGTTAACAAACGTATTTCAAATTAAATACAGAAATATCGTATTTACATAAGTATTTAAACCCCTGAGTCAATACTTTGTAGAAGCACCTTAGGTGGGGATTACAGCTTTGAGTCCTTTTGGTGTGTCTATCAGCTTTGCATACCTGGATTTGGTGATCAAATGTTTCAAGCAGATCACCATAGTCCCTGAGCCCAAGAACACAAAGGCAACCTGCCTAAATGACTACCGACCCGTAGCACTCACGTCCGTAGCCATGAAGTGCTTTGAAAGGTTGGTAATGGCTCACATCAACACCATTATCCCAGAAACACTAGACCCACACCAATTTGCATACCGCCCAAACAGATCCACAGATGATGCAATCTCTACTGCACTCCACACTGCCCTTTCCCACCTGGACAAAAGGAACACTTATGTGAGAATGCTATTCATTGACTACAGCTTAGTGTTAAACACCATAGTACCCTCAAAGCTCATCACTAAGCTAAGGATACTGGGACTAAACTCTGCAACTGGATCCTGGACGTCCTAACGGACTGCCCCCAGGTGGTGAGGGAAGGTAGCAACACATCTTCCACGCTGATCCTCAACACTGGAGCTCCCCAGGGGTGCGTGCTCAGTCCCCTCCTGTACTCCCTGTTTACCCACGACTGCATTGCCAGGCACGACTCCAACACCATGATTAAGTTTACAGACGACAACAGTGGTAGGCCTGATCACCGACAGGACACCCTATAAGGAGGAGGTCAGAGACCTGGCCAGGTGGTGCCAGAATAACAACCTATCCCTCAACATAACCAAGACTAAGGAGATGATTGTGGACTACAGGAAAAGGAGGACCGAGCACGCTCCCATTATCATTGACGGGGCTGTAGTGGAGCAGGTTGAAAGCTTCAAGTTCCTTGGTGTCCACATCAACAACAAACTAGAATGGTCCAAACACAGCAAGACAGTCGTGAATAGGGCACGACAAAGTCTATTCTTAAAAAGATTTGGCATGGGTCCTGAGATCCTCAAAAGGTTCTACAGCTGCAACATCGAGAGCACTGGTTGCATCACTGCCTGGTACGGAAATTGCTCGGCCTCCGACTGCAAGACACTACAGAGGGTAGTGCGTACGGCCCAGTACATCACTGGGGCAAAGCTGCCTGCCATTCAGGACCTCTACACCAGGCGGTGTCAGAGGAAGGCCCCAGTCATAGACTGTTCGCTCTACTACCACATGGCAAGCGGTACCAGAGTCCCAAGTCTAGGACAAAAAGGCTTCTTAGCAGTTTTTACCCCGAAGCCATAAGACTCCTGAACAGGTAAATAAATGGCTACCCAGACTATTTGCATTGTGTGCCTCCCCCAACCCCTCTTTTTACACTGCTGCTACTCTCTGTTTATCTTATATGCATAGTCACTTTAACTATACAGTCATGTACTACTACCTCAATTGGGCCGACCAACCAGTGCTCCCGCACATTGGCTAACCGGGCTGTCTGCATTGTGTCCTACCCACCACCCGCCAACCCCTCTTTTACGCTACTGCTACTCTCTGTTCATCATATATGCATAGTCACTTTAACCATACCCACATGTACAGTATTATACAAAACTGTATTTTTTTGTGAAGAATCAACAACATATGGGACACATTCATGTAGTGGAACAACATTTATTGGATATTTCAAACTTTTTTAACAAATCAAAAACTGAAAAATTTACAGTTTTATATCTTTATGTTTGAAGCCTGAAATGTGGCAAAAGGTCGCAAATAAATAATACTTTCGCAAGGCACTGTACATACTACCTCAATAAGCCTGACTAACTGGTGTCTATGTAGCCTCGCTAATTTTATAGCCTCGCTGCTGTATATAGCCTCGCTGCTGTATATAGCCTGTCTTTTTACGGTTGTTTTATTTCTTTACTTACCTATTGTTCACCTAACACCTTTTTTTGCACTATTGGCTAGAGCCTGTAAGTAAGCATTTCACTGTTGTATTTGACGCACATGACAAATAAACATTGATTTAAAACCAAATAGTTTTAGACTTTTACTCAAGAAGTATTTTACTGGGTGACTTTCACTTTCATTTTCTATTAAAAAGTGTCTTTACCTTTACTCAAGTATGACAAGTGGGTCATTTTTCCACCCTGTTTACCAGTCTCCCAGTCCCTGCCACTGAAAAGCATTCCCATAGAATGATGCTGCCACCACCATGCTTCACAGTTGGGTTGGTGATAGATGGTTGATGAGCTCTGCCTGGTTTCTCCAGACATAGCACTTGGCATTCAAACCAAAATAGACATTTGTGTCTTATAAGAACACAATCTTTTGCCTGATGATCTCAGAGTCTTTCACGTGCCTTTTTGCAAACTCCGGGCATGCCGTCATGTGCCTTTTTCTCAGGAATGGCTTCCGTCTGGCCACTCTCCCATAAAGTCCAGATTGGTAAAGTGCTGTGGAGACTGGCAGGTCCTCCCTGGCCAATGTCCTTCTTGCCTGGTTGCTCAGTTTGGTGGGACGGCCAGTTCTAGGCAAAGTCTGGGTAGTTCCATATTTTTCTCCATTTCCCAACGATGGAGACCACTGTGGTCTTGTATATTTGCAGCACTCTAGAAATTGTGTTATACCCTTCCCCAGATACTGTTACCCCAAATCTCTTTTGCCATCTCTACAATAACCTTCCCCTGGCTTTTCTGCTTTCCACAACCCAAGTTCTATTGATAACTTCATAGCTTTTATTGGTAAGGTTAACTTTTTTCATTATCAAGGTGTCCTTTGACACCGCACATTCACAAGCGCAACATTTCTGAACAGACCACGAAACCATGCCAGGACCAGCAGAAACACCAGCCCTGACATTAGGTCCACAAAAGCAGCCATGGAAGCTCCATCATTCCACACCGCAGTTCCACCAATCTGTCTTACAGCCTCTGCATACGATACATCATGACTAATTCTATATCTCTGAGCACCTCTAGCCTCTCTCTGCACCTGGCATCGACCAAATGCTGCACTGTCGTCGTCGTTCCCCCTGCTTTAACTTCTTTGTCCCTCTTTCCTACTGATCAACTTTTTGGCCTCACTCTTCCTCCCTTCACATGTTCTTTAATAACATCTCTGGACGTAGATATTGGGACCCCAGTGATGACTCACCTCAACCTTGCATAAGCCCCAGGGACATGGCTTTTAATCTTCTTCCCATTAAGCTTTTTCATTTTCAGAATCTTCTCTTGCCGAGTCTGGCTGCCACAAAATATTAACAATCTACCATTTCCAATGAACCAAGCTAATTTGACTTAACCAACCTCTTTGTCTACGGCATTAGTTCGTTGGATAGGGTGTGAATGAGGCCCTGTTGTCTCATCAAACACCTTCACCAATTTCCACTCAAAACACATTATTACTCTTGCGTCCTACCTTAGCCCTCTTTATGCTTTCTTTACTAGACCCTCCACTGCTTTCTGTATCATGATCTCTCTTCTCCCTAAGCCTTTCCACTACCGACCACTCGGGTCCTTGACCCTCATCCTCCCGCTTTCATACCATCAGAACTGACATCCACATTGTTCGCATTCCAGCGCAGATGTTGCTTCTCCAACCTTTTCCCCATTTCATCCACACTACTCAACTTCATTTCAGCTGTCAGACTTCCAAACTCCTCACGCACCAACAACTCATTCACCCAGTTCGGACTCCGCACTCCGAATTCTCCAGGCACAAAGTCATTTGGGGAAAAAACGCCTCAGAGTAACCAGTGCAGGGATCTCTGACATGCACCGTCAACTGTGGGACATTAGACAGATGTGTTTCTTTCTAAATCATGTCTAAACAATTGAATTGGCCACAGGTGGACTCCAATCAAGTTGTAGTGACATCAAGGATGATCAAAGGAAATTGGATGCACCTGAGCTCAATTTGGAGTGTCATAGCAAAAGAGATGGAATACTTATGTAAATGAGATAGTTCTGAATTTCATTCTCAATACATCTGCAAAAGTTTTGAAAAACATGTTTACACTTTGTCATTTTGGGGTATTGTATGTAGATGGGTAAGAAATAAAATGTCAGGCTCTAAGTCAAAGGGTATGAATATTTTAGTCAGACTGGGAGTTCCCTAATTCTCATCACCCGCACACCGCTTTTTTGCTCTTGTGCTGTGGAGAGACCAATCTAAGTCTCTCCGAGTGCTCATTGACTCTGGGGCTGATGACATTTTTATGGATGACACTATTGCTTCGGAGCTTGGTATTCCCACTCAGCCTCTCTCTGTGCCCATGGATGCTAGGGCACTGGACGGCCGCTGTGCCCGTTCAATTACGGGTTTTTGGTAACCACAGTGAGACAATACAGTTCCTCCTCATTGCATCTCCCCATGTTCCAATTGTTTTGGGATTTTCCTGGCTTCAAAAGCACTATCCTGTGATTGACTGGACAACAAGCTCCATCCTGGGTTGGAGCCCATTTTGCCATTCCCACTGCCTTCAAGCTGCACAGCCTTCCCCAAGTTGTCCTCCTCGGGATGTTAGCAAGACTGTGGATGTCTCTACTATCCCTATAGAATACCATGACCCACTGGAAGTGTTCAGTAAGGCATGTGCTACTTCCCTTCCCCTGCAACGTCCTTATTATTGTGCCATTGATCTTCCCCCAGGCACTACACCACCTCAGGGTCGATTGTATTCTCTGTCTGGACCAGAGACCAAAGCTATGGAGGAGTACATAGAGGAGTCTCTGGCCACTGGAGCCGTCCGTCTGCATCTTTGTGGAGAAGAAGGACAAGACCCTGCGTCCATGCATTGACTACCGGGGAACTTAATGACAATACTGTCAAGAATCGTTACACCCTACCTCTCCTCTCCTGTGCGTTTGAACCTCTCCAGGGGGCCACCATATTTTCCAAGTTGGACCTTTGAAATGCCTACCACCTGGTTTGGATACACAAGGGGGAAGAGTGGAAGACATCCTTCAACACAGCCAGTGGACATTATGAGTACCAGGTCATGCCATTTGGACCAACACTGTTTTCCAGGCTTTGGTCAATGATGTGCTTCGGGACATGCTAAACCGGTTTGTGTTCGTGTACCTTGACGACATCCTGTTTTTTCCCCGATCTGCACAAGAACATGTTCATGTCAGACGGTTCCTTCAGCGCCTCCTGGAGAACCAACTGTTCGTGAAAGCCGAGAAGTGTGAGTTCCACCACTCTACAATCACCTTTCTGGGATATGTCATTGCTGAAGGCAATGTTCAGATGGATCCTGGAAAGGTGAAAGCAGTAGTGGATTGGCCTCAACCAACGTTCAGGGTGCAGTTGCAATAGATTCTTGGGTTTGCAAACTTCTACCGCCGTTTCATTCGGGACTACAGCACCCTGGCGGATCCCTCTCGGCACTCACCTCTCCCAAGGTACCGTTCAAATGGTCTCCAGCTGTCGACAAAGCCTTTGTGGACCCGAAGCATTGGTTCACAACAGCACCCATCCTCATCCTTCCGGACCCCTCATGTCAATTTGTAGTGGAAGTGGATGCTTCGGATGTGGGAGTGGGGGCCATCCTGTCCCAGCGATCTGCCCAGGACCAGAAGCTTCATCCCTTTGCCTTCCTGTCCCATCTTCTCAATCCTGCTGAAAGGAACTACGCGTTTGCAACCGAGAACTCCTGGCAGTGAAGATGGCATTGGAAGAGTGGAGGCACTGGCTGGAAGGAGCAGAACAGCCATTCCTGGTCTGGACCAACCATAAAAACCTGGAATACCTCCGTACAGCCAAGCGCCTCAGCTCCAGGCAGGCCCGGTGGGCCCTCCTGTTCACCAGATTTAACTTCACCATCTCCTACCGCCCTGGGTCAAAGAATGTGAAGCCTGACACCCTCTCCCGCCTATACAGTTCCTCTGCCACACCCTCGACCTCTGAAACCATTCTCCCTACCTCATGCCTTGTTGCCACTGTGGATTGGGGTGTTGAGAACCTGGTCCGCGAGGCACAAACGCTCCCAGCCTGGACTTGAAGGGGGCCCGGCTAACCGGTTGTTTGCCCCTAATACAGTCCGGTCCTGGGTCCTGGAATGGGCTCATTCCTCCAGGCTGACCTGTCATCCAGGGTCCCGTTGTACACTAGCCTTCCTCCGACAATGTTTCGGATGGCCCACAATGGCTTCTGATGTCTCTGCCTTCGTCGTCGCATGCACAGTGTGTGCTCAGAACAAGACTCCACGGCAAGCTCCATCTGGCCTCCTTCAGTCACTACCGGTCCATCATTGTCCCTGGTCTCATATATCTCTGGACTTTGTCACTGGGGCTCCCTCCGTCTGATGGCAACACTGTCATTATGACGGTAGTCGACCGGTTCTCCAAGGCCGCCGATTTCATCTCTCTCCCCAAACTACCTTCTGCCAAGGAGACAGTCCAGCTTATGGTGCATCATGTCTTCCGGATCCATGGACTCCCGGTAGACATGGTCTTCGATCGGGGTTCTCGTCTCAGTTCTGATAGGCATTCTGCACCCTTATTGGGTCGTCGGCCAGCCTGTCATCTGGATTCCATCCCCAAACTAACGGTCAGTCGGAGCAAGCCAACCACGGCCTGGAGACCACCTTAAGTTGCCTAGGCTCAACCAATCCCACTACCTGGAGCCGTTAACTGGTCTGGGTGGCGTATGCCTTGAACACCCTTCCCAGTTCTGCCTTTGGACTCTCCCCTTTCGAGTGCTCCATGTGGTATCAGCCTCCACTCTTCCCGGAACAAGAGGAGGTCAGCATACCCTCGGCCCAGATGTTTGTCCGCCGCTGTCGATGTACCTGGAGAAGAGCCAGGGCGGCTATTCTCAAGACCAACTAAAGGTATCGTTGACAAGCAGACCGTCGCCGGACCCCAGCTCCCCGCTACCGCATTGGGCAGAGTGTATGGCTTTCCACTCGGGATCTGCACCTTCGGGTAGAGTCCCGCAAGCTGTCTCCCCGGTTCATTGGTCCTTTTCCCATCTCCAGAGTCCTGAGTTCCACTGCTGTCCATCTTCTGTTATACCTGATCTGTTTCACCTGTTCCTGAGATTGTCTCCACCCCTTCCAGGTGTCGCTAATTTTCTCCAGTATATTTATCCCTGTCTCTCTGTGCCAGTTCGTCTTGTCTGTTTAGTCAAGTCAACCAGTGTGTTTTTCCTGTACTCCTTTTGCTATTCTCCTTTTTCCAATCCTCCCGGTTTTGACCCCCTTGCCTGTTTCTGGACTCTGTACCCGCCTGCCTTACCATTCTGCCTGCCTTGACCATGAGCCTGTCTGCCACTCTGTACCTCCTGTACCTCCTGGACTCTGGTCGTGGACAGGCAAAAAGGTCAACTCAATTATTAAACATTGAAAGACTCCAAACATCTGCCTCCTGTGTCTGCATCTGGGTCTCGCCTTGTGCCTTGATAACTGTAGGAAATAGGCTGGGTATGTGGATATTCTGGACATGATGAGTTATGACAGATTATGACGTTGAGTAAGAACATTAGAATGAACACTAAAGGGAGGACGTTTGAAAAAAAATCTCATTGGTTGTAGCTATTTTTCTTTTCTTCAATCATTTCTTTTTTTTTTCCGTTCCACTGTTCAGACCAGCATAATTAAGTTCTGAACCGGTTCAAACCAGAAAAAAAAGTATGGATTTATATTGTTTTTCTGTTCCTCTTTTAATTTGTAAAATCGTCATAGTTTTAAAATTTAACTCATTAAATTAGTCCACCAATCAGTGCAAATAGAAAATCTTTCTATGGACCTGGCAAGTTAGTCGTTTAAATGCTTAATGGACATACAAGGGTAGGGAGCGAGCTGCGGCTGAAATTTTGCACGGTCGGGTGAGAGCGAAAGAGAGGGGTGGACTCAGAGGCTTGGCTTGAGACGCTAGGCATCAATGATATGGCGTGCATTATAATGTGTTTAGGATATTGGTAGAAGGCATATCTTTCCTTCACTGAATCAGAGAATGATATACTAGCTAGACACCTACGGAAGAGAGACTAATATGGAGGAACTTTTTCATCTGAGAGTTGGCTCAACGCCCAGGCTTGCTCAACACCCTAGACCAGAGCTAGCTAACAAGCTTGTGTGTGCAGCGGGCGGGCAACCAGAATTCAAAACACATCTGGGTCGTTCCATTGGATTTCAATCACTTTCGGACTGCACGCCTTTTGACTTGAACAAAACCTGCCATATATGTTTGCCCACAGTAGAAGTGGTCAGAAAGTGACTTATATATCCGAAATGCCAAAACATTCAGTTGATGGAGGTGCTCAAAGTTGACCCCAACCCACCAAGAGGTCTCCATCACGAAAATAATATACATGGGTTTTATATCATTTGCAAAATCATTCCCAGAACAAATGTTGTTATAACATTACCTGGAAACCTAATAAGAACTGTAGGGAAATGTTCTGTGGTGGCTGCACAACATTTTAGTGAATGTTAGGAGCACATTCCAAGGATATTTCATTTAAAAAACACACAAAAAACATATTTTGTTATCAAAAACATTGTATGACTGTTTCCGGGATGAGGGAAAACATCCTAATGTTAGATCAAATCATAACTATATTAAAATTTTAGCTAATGCCCTGGGAATGTTCCCGGTTCTCTGGCATGGCCATATCTGAACCCAATTATAAAAGGTAATGGTGCAAAACATTGACCAATAAAATATAAAAATCTATACAAGGTCATCAATGACCTTGTTCAAATCAGTACTTAAGAGACGGTCTGGGGCCATAGGGCCAAAGGTCTGGAGACTAAATCAGTACCTGAGTACCAGAGGATTTTCTGTATGTGTATGTGTTTGTGATGTGTGTGTCCCCCACTAATGTCTCTCAGGCCTGTCGCCATACTCCAGAAGTCCCTGAGTCCGTAAAGGCATCGACCCATCCTTGGCTGTGAGGCTGAAGGTAAGCCTTAAGACCTCTGCTGCAGAGCTGCTCCTCTCTGATCACACACACACTCTGATCTTCCACACACACACACACACACACACACACACACACACACACACACACACACACACACACACACACACACACACACACACACACACACACACACACACACACCATCGCCCATCCCCTTCCTCAGGTTTACTCTCCTGAGACGAGAAGATCTTCAGTGCTTTAGCTTCCATTTTCCCTCCTTTTGCCGTATGCAACTCCCTTAAAAAGCCCTGATCTGCAGTGCTCACTGTACCTCATCCAACAATAGCATATTATCAACTCACAGCTATTTATCCTTTTTTTTGCTAAAGTTTGCCTATATAGCCTATGATCTTTAGTGTTAATCTACATTGATGGCTGTACAGAGAGTACATATGGTTCATCCACTCAATGAAAAATGTTAAGTTCAATTTCCCCATTACACTGGAAGTGTGTGTGTGTGTGTGTGTGTGTGTGTGTGTGTGTGTGTGTGTGTGTGTGTGTGTGTGTGTGTGTGTGTGTGTGTGTGTGTGTGTGTGTGTGTGTGTGTGTGCCGTTGGAAAGAAAACAGACCGGTTTAGTGGCTTACCGGTGATCTGCAGAGTAGGGTAGTACCTTTTGGATGAAGCTGTACACTTTGGCAAGGTACTTAACCCACATTGCTCTAATTCAACTGGGCAAGAAGGGATTCAATTTGACGTTTGTCAAACAACTGTTATATATACAGTACCAGTCAAAAGTGTACACACCTACTCATTCAAGGGTTTTCTTAATTTTTTTAACATTGTAGAATAATAGTGAAGACATCAACTATGAAATAACACATATGGAATCATTTAGTAACCAATAGTATTAAAACAAATCAAAATACATTCTATATTTGAGATTCTTCAAAGTAGCCACTGTTTGCCTCGATGCTTTGCACACTGAGCATTTTCTCATTTATTTTACGGGATATTTTTAAATGCCCCGGAGTTGAGAATACTGGTATATCCAGAGACCAAAAAGCTGAACAGATAAACACATTTGAGATTTTCAGGAGGTGGGAATTGCATTAAATCAAATTAGCGGGGTGCCGCTAGTGTCATATAATGTAATAAAGCAGCTTAGTCAACCTTGTAAACATCACCTCACCTTCCTTCCCCACAGACAGACAGAGTGCTGTTAATAACCTGAGTGCCAGTCCTATTAGGTTCCAGAACACTGTCTGATTAGGTTGAGGAAGGACCGGAACAAGTACAGACAAGACGGACTGCTTTCTTCATCCTATATCTATGGCTTCTCATCTCATCTCTCGAAATTGACGTGTGTCAGGGTGTTTGGGTGAGTTCCAGACAGATTATAGGATGGTTTTTAGGATGTTTGATGGGGTTCCTTAGATGTTAAATACTTTTCGTATTAAGCAGGTAGGCCAAGTGGGGCATAAGGCCAGATGAAATGCCTGTAAAGATGTTTGAATGATTTGACAATACTGGATGTGCAGACCTAGTCAGAATATGTGTATCTGCAACACCATAGAGATCCTATACTTTGCATGCGGAAAGACACAGGGAACATTTTGTATCATATTTAGTCCTCATCATCATCATCATCATGTCTCTGGTGAACACCCTACTTCTCACAATGCTGCGCCTGCCATTTCTCAGAACAACACGATTTTTGTTTTACCTCATTTTTTTGCCAAGTCAAACAAACGAGGGAAAATGTCCTGTTTGCATCTTTCTAATTCTTACATAAATCCCGCCTGTCAAAGGGGGTTTAGAGAGAGATTGTGACATTATGCCGTGGGCCATCCTGATAGATTTCTTAAAGTCAAATACAAAATTGGTGGTAGAGTGCACTCATAACTTCCATCTACCACACCATTGATTGCCTGGCCTCGTCTTCGACACGTGGGGCTGGTTGCATTTCAACAGTTGCAAAAGGGGCGACTCAAAAGGGGCGACTCAAAAGGGGCGACTCAAAAGGGGCGACTCAAAAGGGGCGACTCAAAAGGGGCGACTCAAAAGGGGCGACTCAAAAGGGGCGAATCAAAAGGGGCGAATCAAAAGGGGCCGCCCAGCCAGAGCCGGTTCCAATTTCCAGTTGCTGCTGCCACCAAACAAACCCTCATCTAAAAGCTCCAATTTCACTCAAGTTCTTTCATATGAATCAGCCCCATCATATATCATTCATCGCCCTGCATACTCTTATCTTTCTTTCTTGCATTTTTTCCCCCCTCTCTGTGTCGCTCACTCTTTTCTTTGGCATCCTGCTGCGTTTGTCTTCTTAAGCTCGTGCTAACCGCCTTTAAGCCACATCCACAACAGAGAGACAGAGAGAGAGAGAGGGAGAGAGGGAGAGAGAGGGAGAGAGAGAGATGATTGGGGCTTGGCTGTGCAAGAGAAACACTCTCTTTCATCCAAAACTATTACCAGGAGGATGGAGGGTGAGGCGAGGGGGAGACAAAAGAACCGAGGCAGAGCCCAGAATGATAGAAGCGCCACGATCCAAAGCAGAATTGGCATATATTCAGCAGACAATACGACCGTGTAGACACCTCCCCACTCGAGACCCCAGCCATTATAGGATGCTGAGTCGAGGTCGGGAAAGATTTCTCTGAGAGGGAATCAATGAATAATAACAACAACAACAACAACAAAAAGGATAACAACGACAGGAGCCTTAACGATGGCAGCCAGACGTGGAAGAAGCTGAGAGGAGGGAGATGAGCTCTGAGAGAGAGAGAGAGAGAGAGAGAGACTACAGAGTCAGCATACTATGCCTCAGAAAGAGCCAAAGCCAGCTCAGCTCCTCTCCCCACACACCCCTGTCTCTATCTCACCGCCCCCTCCCTCTACAGCCCAAAACAACAACATTATCCGTCCATGGAGTGTCCAGATCAAACAGCTTCTGAGAAACCAGCCTCTCTCCACACAAGCTGGAGAGACTGCAACTACAAGCGTTTGGGGGAAACGCCGAGCCAGAATGGCGCATTAGACCAAACTGGGCCAACAATGGAGGGTTGGAGGGATTGGGGACATGGTGGGGGGGGTTACATTATATGGAACAGGGATTGGAATGGGAACATTGGAAGGGGTGGGAGTGAGCAAGGACAATCCACAATTCCACAACCAGGAGTACAGAGAGACAGGATAATGTCGAAATCCGCCGTCGTTGCAGGAAGAGAACAAGGAACAGAAGTAGAAGAAACATTCCATTCAATTTTAAAAAGCGTCCTCAGCCCAGAGTGGAAACACAAAGGACTCATTGCATGCGGATCCATGTTGAAAGCTGTGGCTAATTCAGCATCTTCAAGAAAGGGGATATGAAAAGCCAGGGGAATTAAATACGGATCGCAGTCCCACATGCATACCAATACCCTATTAGGATCTCACACACACATACGATCAATGTGCACACATGCATGCACACACAGATCCCGGCACACACACACATGCACAAATGTGCACACACACACACAGCGCATGCACACACACACACACACACACACACACACACACACAATAAATGCCTGCTGAAGCAATGTGAGCTGATCATATCACCTAAACAATTTCCGCCTAAACAGACCCATGTTGCAGTCAATGAATCTCTTCATGCACCAACTACTAAGTGTTCTTAATACATTATCAATGGCACGCTGCTTGGTTTGTGATGCTGCACAGCTGGGCCAGTGTTTCTATATAACAGCTTCATCAGTCGCTCAGTGTAAATATGAGTGTACCTCTTTCTCAATTCAATTATACTTGCTCTATTGACATGACGTAACAATGTACATATTGCCAAAGAAGACTTCGGAGATCAAGTGATTCCTTTATGATATTGACATAATAAAAATAACGGGACAATCAGTAACAACAATAATTGTAAAACAAAAAATACCATAAAAAGGGACAATAACAATGACAATGGCATAGGACATGTGCAGGTTGATCTGTCAGACACTGTCCCTCATCTTATGGCAGTGCGCCGCCAACTCACAGCTCTCTGCGTCTTCCCCCAACAGGACTGGTAGCCTATTCTCATCAGAGAGATCTTGTTTGCTTGTGTTATTGTTTTAGATATATTTTTTTAACATTTTGTCAGAAAATGCAGCTCTCTCCCTCTCTCTCTCTCTGTGTGGAGCTACATGTCGTACGGTGTTTGCATGTCCCTCTATACCGGTGTTTATTGCTACTGTATCGGTGTGTGTACGAGCATGTGTGCACCCTCGAGAGTGTGTGTGTGTGTGTGTGTGTGTGTGTGCGTGCGCGCGCGTGTGTGTGCGTGCGAGGTCAAGCAGGAGGAGTGGCAAAAACCCTGTGGGAGTACTGTCTGATGTCATCCCATGGGGAGGGAAGGGAGGGAAGGAGAGAGACAGAGAGACAGAGAGACAGAGAGAAGGGCACTGCAGACAAAGAGAAGCTACTGCTAGCACTCACAACCATTGGCAGCGTACATGTCTGTGTTCATTTGAGGCTGGAACTCCGAACTAGAGACCAATGCCAGCCCAGCAAATGGATCAGTGCAACAACTGCAGGGACAATGAAGTGGAAGTACCACTGTCCTGTATCCCATATGGGAGGCCATCCTGAGCGGTCAAACTCATGGCTCTCTCACCCTCCCTCTCTCTTTCTCTGCTACACCTCTGTCTGTGTACCTGCGTGTTCATATCTCTCCTTGTGTGGCTGCAGGTTTTGTACACAGCTGAAGGTCACAGGCTGCAGGGTCCCACCCAGGCAGGCAGGCAAACAGGCAGGGGAGCCCTCAGGCGTATCCACTTTGCAGGGGTGTTTGGTCTGCAGGTTTCAGGGCCAGGCAGGACAGGCAGGGCACGAAGGTCTGTGGTCCCAGATAAAGTGCCTCTCGGGCTGGGTTCGGGCACGGCCGATGGTGGGGTAGCTGGGTGGAGCTAAGTGAACGAAGGGATAGTGGGGACTGAAGTTGCAGCAAGCGAGCTAGCTAGGAGGGGAGCCAGCCAGCGGAGTGTCGAGGCAGATTAAAAATGTATGGCCCTACTCTGGCGGGTGTAACAATGAGTGTCCTCATTCGTTACCTGTCACCTCTGGCGACCCACGGGACCCACTGCGACTCACAGCCCTCCAACAGAGAGGAGAGGGGAGAGGAGAGCCAGGCAAACAAAGGCAAACATAGAGGAAAGAGTACAGAGAGGAAACAGATTATATCGAGTTGAGTAAGGGAGGAGTGAGGCCACCGCAGTGAGCCATGCCGGGGGGCAGTGGGAGGGTGGGTTGAGGGGGTTGGCGGGGGGCTAGCAAGGTTTGAGCTTGGGTGTTGAGGACCACTGCCAGCGCTCTCAGTAATGAAGTATACAGTGTGGTACTGAACACAGAAGAGTGAAAGTAGCACTTTGAAAACCTGTATTACAACTCATGCCAATATCCATTCTATTTGCCACTTGTATTTCCACAATGACTTAATACTTTGCATATACGCAAATTGCAACATTTCTACACATTAATTTAGGTTGGCTCTCCAAATACATAAGTAACATAACCATATCAAGAATTGTTGTATTCCCAAGCAGATCAACTCCCAAAACAGTGACTCACAAAGACAGACTCTACTGTACGACCTTCAGTCTGAAGATGACATCGAACGACTTGTCACTTGTCACTAACAAAAACCTCCAGTGTGTAGTAAACAGGAGGGAGAGAGAGAGAGCGAGAGGAAGAAGGGAGGATGAGTTACAGATGGTCGCTTCCACACAGCTTTTAATTGGGTGCTGAAGGAAGACTACTGAAGCCACACAGCTGTAAATAACCTCCATGCTGCCATAACAGGGGATGTGGATGTGATGGTGCCGGATAAGCGTGTCAACAGAATGGCCCCAGACCACCACAGTGGAAACAAAGGGGGAGCATCATGGGGGGGATCAGGAGGGCAGTTAAGGTTTTGAGGTGACTGTCAGGGGGGCAGAGAGATGTGGAACACACACACACACACCTACAGTGTGTCCTGTTGTACACCCTCTATCACATACCCTACAGATGTAGGATCTTATTTTAAGCCAGTTTGCTACAGTAGGAAATGTGAATTATTATGTGGATTATAATTAATGGATATTATTTGTAGGGGTTCCATTTCCATTAGGGCAAATCAAGTCTGACACATGGAAATTACTAACTTTATCAACCTTTTTAATCGTCAAATACACTACACGTTTGCAGTCTCAGCAACAAATGAGTGATCAAATTAAAAGAAAAATTCTCAAAAAGGAAGAATCTTAAGGAAAATTCTCAGCAACAATAGTGATCAAATTAAGATCCTGCATCAGTACAACCGAGTGTGGCATTATTATACCTAGAGTATCAAGCATCTAATCGTTTACCACACAGATCATCAAATAAACTCAGCCAAACGTCCGTAAAAATCCAAATAACTTATTGTTCAATGAACCATAAACAATTAATGAACATGCACCTGTGGAACGGTTGTTAAGACACAAACAGCTCACAGATGGTAGGCAATTAAGGTCACAGTTATGAAAATTTAGGACAGTAAAGAGGCCTTTCTACTGACTCTGAAAAACACCAAAAGAAAGATGCCCAGGGTCCCTGCTCATCTGCATGAACGTGCCTTAGGCATGCTGCAAGTAGGCATGAGGACTGCAGATGTGGCCAGGGCAATAAATTGCAATGTCCGTACTCTGAGACGCCTAAGACAGTGCTATAGGGAGACAGGATGGACAGCTGATCATCCTCGCAGTGGCAGACCACGTGTAACAACACCTACACAGGATCGGTATATCCCAACAATGTCGCCTATGGGCACAAACCCACCGTCGCTGGACCAGACAGGACTGGCAAAAAGTGCCCTTCACTGACGAGTCGCAGTTCTGTCTCACGAGGGGTAATGGTCGGATTCGCGTTTATCGTCGAAGGAATGAGCGTTACACCGAGGCCTGTACTCTGGAGCCGGATTGATTTGGAGGTGGAGGGTCCGTCATGGTCTGGGGCGGTGTGTCACCGCATCATCGGACTGAGCTTGTAGTCATTGCAGGCAATCTCAATGCTGTGGGTTACAGGTAACACATCCTCCTCCCTCATGTGGTACCCTTCCTGCAGGCTCATCCTGACATGACCCTCCAGCATGACAATGCCACCAGCCATACTGCCTGTTCTGTGTGTGATTTCCTGCAAGGACAGGAATGTCAGTGTTCTGCCATGGCCAGCGAAGAGCCCGGATCTCAATCCCATTGAACAAATGGGTAGCCTAGTGGTTAGATCGTTGGACTAGTAACCGGAAGGTTGCAAGTTCAAATCCCCGAGCTGACAAGGTACAAATCTGTCGTTCTGCCCCTGAACAGGCAGTTAACTGACTGTTCCTGTTGGATCGAAGGGTGAGGGCTAGGTCCATTCCCTTCAGAAATGTCTGGGAACTTTCAGGTGCCTTGGTGGAAGAGTGGAGTAACATCTCACAGCAAGAATTGGCAAATCTGGTGCAGTCCATGAGGAAATGCACTGCAGTACTTAATGCAGCTGGTGGCCACACCCGATACTGACTGTTACTTTTGATTTTGACCCACCCTTTGTTCAGGGACAATTTCTGTTCATCACATGTCTGTGGAACTTGTTCAGTATATGTCTCAGTTGTGTAAATATGCTTATCAACATAACAAGATTCAACATGTTAAGTTTGCTGAAAAAAATGATATATATATATATACTGAATTGAGTGAGTATGAGTTGCAGAGCATTTAGGATCCCGGCTACTTTTTCTAACCCTGTGCTGAATTAGCCAGTTTGCCAGAGCTTGACACAGCAGATCACGTAAAGGAGAGACTGTAAAACTTCCTCCTGTAACACAGCCATTACAATCAGGGATTTAGGAGATTACAGAGAGAGAGAGAGAGAGAGAGAGAGTATTTAAGTGTGTGTTTGTGTGGCGAAGGGGGTCGGGGGGGCGGGGTGGAGCGTGTGCGCGCGTGGGTATAGTTAGTGCACTATAACAGCCCAGCATACATACAGCAGGATTAAGCCACCGCGAGGTCATTTTCAGCCACGGCTTGTAACAGAGACATGGTCGACGCCGTCTAAAGCCAAGGACTTTAACACACGCCTGAGTCAAGCAACAGCTAGTGAGGCAAATCCCCCGAAAAACACTCAATATCTCTCTCTCGCCATGTAATTAGTTTGAGGCAATGCATCACAGGTCTGAGGCTAAACCCGCGCAACCCCACTCATCCTAGCACACGGCTACATTTAAGACATAAAGTCCTATCCCTCATATCCTTTCCTCCCTAGCTTCTTAGAAACGTTCAAAATTCTAATTCCTTGATGAGATTCCCTTTCCATTTTCCTGTCAACCAGTCATGCAGCCGGGAGCACATCAGAGACATCTCGGGGGCTCTGTTCAAATAGGGAGTCTTTTTCAAATGAGGATCCGACGGCTCCACGGATTCTAATGAAATGAAGTGCAAAACCGTTCTGTTCTTTTATTCGCTAATGGATTCAATAACACCTGTAGGACAGAGGTAATGGGACAAAGGGAGAGGACAGTTCCCATGCCACGGAGAGATCACAGGATGCTCCTTAAATTAAGGTAAAAGAAGGGTACGACCACAGTGGTACCCACGGTCACAGATCCCCAGGAATTGTCCGTGGGATTTGACTGTCAAGGTTGATGTTGGTTCACCTTTGGTAGACATTTTGGAGAAGTCCATTGTGGTTGTGGTTTGAGTGTCCTTAGGTTTCTGATTGATAGCAAGAGAAGTATGAAGGTTTGTTTTTTTCCGGTTTCTGTTCCAATACTTATCAGACTGGTCCAGTGTAGTGGTAGGAATTTTGTCAATATTGTTTACGGTACCAGATTATTTCAGATTACTTTTTTATTTTTTTATCTGCCAAATCTACCTGGCAGATGTTTAAGTCTCATTCACTACTCATTGTTTCCTTCCAATTCAACCTTATCCTGTTGAAACAAACTAGAGCCTTTCTGTATGCTGTATAGCCACGAGAAGTGTTTGCTGCTCTGGCCCCCCAATGGTGGAACAAACTCCCTCACGACGCCAGGACAGCGGAGTCAATCACCACCTTCCGGAGACACCTGAAACCCCACCTCTTTAAGGAATACCTAGGATAAGATAAGTAATCCTTCTCACCCCCCTTTAAGATTTAGATGCACTATTGTAAAGTGACTGTTCCACTGGATGTCATAAGGTGAATGCACCAATTTGTAAGTCGCTCTGGATAAGAGCGTCTGCTAAATGACTTAAATGTAAATGTAAATGTAAGTGTTCCTCAGTCTATAGCCATGTTGGTACTCCCAAACCCTCTAGCTACCGTGACTCAACCTCCAAACAAGGAACGAAGGAAGATCGACAAGCCCAGATCTCCTCACTCACAGCGGGGGGGGGAAAGGAGTTCAGTGTAGCAGCTTGGAATTCTGGGAGGAAAACCTGATCTCTCTCTCTCTCTGGATCAGTTAAGACTGCATTAGGTGTGCTGCTGCTGTTAATACACTGACTCATTGGTGAGGAGGAGCTCTCTCCTACTTCCTAAAGCTCCTGGCTGTGTGAGAGAGTCCAGCCTCCTACTTTCTCTTCCCACTCAAATCTACTTCCTCTACTCCCCTCTTCTCTTTCCATATCTCTCTTGCTCGGTTTCTCCACCTCACTCTCTGTGTCTCTCACTCTATCCATCTCTACCTCTCTCTGTGTCTCTCTCAGCCTTTCTGTCTGTCTCTCTCTCTCTCTACCCATCTGTCTCTCCTATATGAGGGGTAGAGGAGATGCACTGATGGCGTTAGAGGTGTTTGCATACCCACAGCCCTTGGGGTGTGTAGGATCAGGATGAGTGATTGTGTGAGCCCAAGATGTTCGTCATGCCCTCAACCTTGTGCAAAGTTAACACTGAGATAGGGCAAGGCTTTCACATCAATATACTAACAAACATAGCGACACACATATACACACACACACTGCAGTTTTCACACACACTGACAATATTACATGAATGTGTCTCAGCACTTGCACACACACACACACACACACACACACACACACACACACACACACACACACACAAATGTATGCGGGACGAGAATGTTTGTGTGTCCGCACGTACTCATGCACATACAGGCACATCCTAAACTTGGGCACTAAGCCTAAACAGAGACAGAGACACTGACAATAAGTAATGATGCATTGCCGTGGAGCCGTGGAGAGAGAGGGGAGCGAGGGCTGCAGGCATGGAGAGGCATGTCATGTGTAAGATAACAGACATCCCCGCGTGTGGAGTGGAGAGAGAAATATGGATACTGTCGAGTTTCCGTTGGCGATGAAATCGGGGGCGGAGATAGACAGGCGCGGGGCTGACCCCTAGGGCAAGGGGGTGTCGGAGCTCACAGTAAAATAATGGCCAACCATCCCCCAAAGTACACCTCTTCCTCCATCATCATTGCTCATGGTCTGATAAAATAGAAGAAGCAAGTACTCAGGATTGCCACTCACACCCAAAACACACCATCTAGAATACAATATATAGACTGTGTGTGTGTGTGTGTGTGTGTGTGTGTGTGTGTGTGTGTGTGTGGAGACGTTTTAACCTATTCACGCCAGGGCCAGTTCAAGTGATACAAAATATTTGCTTTTGAAACATCTAACAGATAAGTCAGATTCAGAATATTGCTATTTAACTCTTATGCGTATGAATAATTCTATATCAGACGGACTTTTGTATAATGCAGAAGGACTTAATGTAAATCATTACTGAAGGAAACACCGATCCATGCCTACTAACATCCTAGGAGATGAGCAAAGTGCTGGCTTGATTGATCACGCCCTTTGAAGCTGATGGTCTCCATTATTTATTAACATGGTGTCTTTTAACGATATAAAAGGGCCTGGAATGCAGCCCAAACGGCATTAGATAGATAGCTTCAGACAGTGTCCCATTTTCTTAAAGGGGTGTGTAGAGGTTAATGTCCGTGCATGAATTAGTATTAGAAACCCTTGACCACAAAGAGTGAATAAAATGCTGATTTAATCCTATAACACTGTCTGGCAATACCATGCTGCACGTCTCGGCGTGTCCCTTGCCTCCACGACAGGTTTCCTTCCTCCCATCCTCTCAACTCCCTCCCTCGATCCCTCCATCCTTCGCCCCCTTTGTTCTCTGGTACAGTACGTTCCCGTCGTTTCTCTTATTTTCACTCCAATTCCACGCTGATATTAAAGATGTCTGGTGAAAGACCCATGGACTCCCGACAAAAGGATAAAACACAAGTGAGGAGAGAGAGAGATCAATGTAATTGCCGTGACAACAAAAGGAGTGGGTTTTTTTTTCTTCGTGTAACGCGTTAATAACGTGCGGAGCTTCTAGAAACCTAATGAAGCGATTTTCCTTTCATTTTCTTTGCTAAATTGTGGAGAGAAATGGCTACAGTACCTGTGTACACAAACAATACGTGGAGATTGGATTTCTTTCCGTCTTGTTATAATCACGGCAATCATTGTCGTGTTATTTGATTTCTATGGGGGAAAAACAGAAACACTGATGTTGGAGGTTGATCACTCAAGTCATCAGAGGTGTGTAGAGGAGTGTCATCAGCCAACCTGGGTCTCAGAGCAAAACGCATTATATTTTATATTACATTTTTCTCTGAGCCCAGGTTGCATTAGCAAGGACTCTGATGGCCTTCCTGTGTCTTATGAAGGGAGGATAAGTGACACAACACTATGGTATGAAGTCAATAACCACATACACTTAGGTTGGAGTCATTAAAACTCGCTTTTCAACCACTCCACAAATGTCTTGTTAACAAACTATAGTTTTGGCAAGTCAGTTAGGACATATACTTTGTACAAGTCATTTTTCCAACAATTGTTTAGACATATTATTTCACTGTATCACAGTTCCAGTGGGTCAGAAGTTGACATACACTAAGTTGACTGTGCCTTTAAACAGCTTGGAAAATTCCAGAAAATTATGCCATGGCTTTAGAAGCTTCTGAAAGGCTAATTGACATAATTTGAGGCAATTGGAGGTGTACCTGTGGATGTATTTCAAGGCCTACCTTCAAACTCAGTCTCTCTTTGATTGACATCATGGAAAAATCTAAAGATATCAGCCAAGACCTCAAAAAGAAATTGTAGACCTCCACAAGTCTGATTCATCCTTGGGAGAAATTTCCAAATGCCTCTAGGTTACACGTTCATCTGTACAAACAATAGTACACAAGTATGAACACCATGGGACCACGCAGCCGTCAAACCGCTCTGGAAGGAGACGCGTTCTGGCTCCTAGAGATGAACGTACTTTGTTATGTGCAAATCAATCCCAGAACAAAAGCAAAGGACCGTGTGAAGATGGATCTGGAGGAAACAGGTACAAATGTGTCTATATCCACAGTAAAAACGAGTCCTACATTGACATAACCTGGAAGGTCGCTCAGCATGGAAGAAGGCACTGCTCTAAAACAGACATAAAAAAAGCCAGACTACGGTTTGCAACTGCACATGGGGACAAAGATCATACTTTTTGGAGAAATGTCCTCTGGTCTGATGAAACAAAAATAGAACTGTTTTCAAATAATGACCACCGTTATGTTAGGAGGAAAAAGGGGGAGGCTTGCAAACCGAAGAACATCATCCTAACCGTGAAGCACGGGATGGCAGCATCATGTTGTTGGGGTGCTTTGCTGCAGGAGGGACTGGTGCACTTCACAAAATAGATGGCATCATGAAGAATAAAAATTGTGGATATATTGAAGCAACATCTCAAGACATCAGTCAGGAAGGTAAAGTTTGGTCGCAAATGGGTCTCCAAATGGACAATGGCCCCAAGCATACCTCCAAAGTTGTGTCAAAATGGCTTAAGGACAACAAAGTCAAGGTATTGGTGTGACCATCACAAAGCCCTGACCTCAATCCCATAAAAAATTTGTGGGCAGAACTGAAAAAGCATGTGCGAGCAAGAAGGCCTACAAACCTGACTCAGTTACACCAGCTCTGTCAGGAGGAATGGGCCAAAATTCACCCAATTTATTGTGGAAGGCTCAAAACGTTAAACAATTTAAAGGCAATACGACCAAACACTAATTGAGTGTATGTAAACTTCTTACCCACTGGGAATGTGATGAAAGAAATAAAAGCTGAAATAAATCATTCTCTCTACTATTATTCTGACATTTCACAATCTTAAAATAAAGTGGTGATCCTAACTGACCCACGACAGGGAATTTATACTAGGATTAAATGTCAGGAATTGTGAAAATCTGAGTTTAAATGTCTTTGGCTAAGGTGTATGTAAACTTCCGACTTCAACTGTATCTATCCACAGTTTTTATGTGTCATACTGTATATCCAAAAACAATCACGACAGCTGTGATAGAAACAATTGTATAAATGTCGACATTTGTTCGTTCGACATGGTGAGATCTCTGTGTCCGTCAAATTACTTATGCAAGAAATATTGATATAATAACCATCATATCAAAGTCAACTTTAAGTCACGCGGTGATATGGTGTGTGGTCCTCCCACTACGACTCGGGGAAACCATCCACTTTATTAGGCTACAGATGAAATAAGTTATAATGAACTTCACAGGGTGGTGAAAGTGCACAGTAATTTTGATGCTCCTTTCCAATAAATATTAAGTGCCTTATTCTGGTGACATGATGATCGATACTTAACTGTAATTTGACAAATCAAAATATTCCTCGCTCTCATCCATAATAACCTCATCATGTCGACTAGCCTATCCGCGCAGCCGACCCACACTGTCTCTGCGAGCTATTGGCTAGAGCGCAAGCGCCAAGAGCAGAGTAAGCACATTTACTGTTTCACTCAACCGTTTTTTTTATTGGAAGTTGAAAATGCGATGGAAACATTGATCTTTAGATTTTGAATGAGTACATGACAAACTTAAGCGAAAAAAAATACATTTTGTGTGCACTATATTATCTTGTAATGATTTCTATCCGCAGTAAGTCCATTTGGCGGCAACTCACCACTGTGGGGAAAATGTGCATATTTTCTTGATGCGGATTCTCGAATATTTGCATGAAAATCTGTCACCAATTGGATGGGAAACTCGCTACTGTGAAGAATATTGCTATTGGACGCTATGTCCATTCACATCCTCACAAAGGCATCAATAGCTTCCCACTGGGCAGATATCAATTCAACATCTATTCCCCGTTGGTTCATTTGATTGAAATGACGTGGAAACAACGCTGACGCAACCAGTGTGTGCCCAGTGGGTTTGCAGTTATCACCATGTAGTTATAATCACTACTGCCTTCCTGAAACCTGAAGTAATGTCACCCTGGACAAAGAAACACATTGGTCTACGTCTAATCTCTATAACACAGCGTCAACATTAAAGCTACAGTTTCGAGCAGGAGAGCGAACCTTGTGAAGGTTTTCTAACGTGTCGGCAGAAAGTCCCGTGTTACTTCTTTACCCTCTCCTCCTCATATGCCCTCCTCTGTCAATCAACCATGCTCTCACAAAGAAGAGCTGAGGTGGAAGATATTGATCTACACACACACACACACACACACACACACACACACACACACACACACACACACACACACACACACCCACACACTATCTATCCAGAGGGCACCTTTAACTGAACACAAACACATTCTCACTCAGTCATAAGCGTGCACTGCACGCAAGCACACGCACGCATACATGCGCACAAACAACACTCCCCATGTCCCTTTTATCTGTTTAACTCCCGCCCTCCGTCTTTCTTTCCTAAATATTCCTCCATTCCTCATCTCCTTTCACCACTCCTCTTTCACTCGACTGCTCATCACCGCTTCCTGTGAGGGAAGTGGCTAATCACACAGTGGCTAACGCTAGTGGATTTGCCTTGTCATCAGCTCTAACCCACTCAAGCCTTCACTCCAAAATCCACTTCAAACCACCGTCCACAACACACTGACAAAGACAGAAAGACAGAGCTACTGTCTGGGCCAGTCTAAAGAACCCCTCTTCTCTCCTTCAACAATCAATGTATTACCCAACTGCCAACAGTGTCCGTTTCAGCAGTTCATCCCAACACAGATTAGAATGGATAGAGAGAGTGAAAGAGATAGTGATAAAGTAGAGAGCGAGAGAGAAAGACAGACAAGGAAGCAGAGTTAGCGAGAGGGAGAGAGAGAGAAAGAGAGAGAAACATAAGCCTTCATCCACACTGAGCAGTTTAGCAGCATGCTAAACACAGAGTTTTTGAAAACAGCTGTACTCCACCAGCATGTGGCCAGGGGACTAGCTGCAAGTGACCTTGACTGTGTCCCCACAACACACAACGTCCTCATAATGCACAGTGTCCTTCTGGGGAACAGCGTGAATCCATCTGTACATGTCGTATTCACATTTACATTCCTGCTCACCAAGCATTGGAATCTATTAGAGAAGAATAAAGCATTGATGTGCTAGCGGGACGCCTGTGCCAGCCTATTGTACAAGGGTGTATCTTTTCAGTCAGTCAGTTTCTTTCCTAGAATCCTATTCTTGTCACTATAATGGGAACAAGCAGGACATCCTAATCGGTAGAACAAGTGAGAAGGTCGGGGGGACAAAGTCAAAAATCAGCAGTCATTTGTCACACATCCAACCTCATTCTGTAGTTTTCTTTCCGCCGACAACTCCACCCCTCGAAGCAACATTGAGTGTGTTGGGTAATTAAACGTGGAGCGGCAAGCAGGTTGAAAAGGAAGATTGGATATAATGAGGAAAGAAAAGAGTCCGTCTGCACAATTAAAGATTTAATTAAAACAGGCGAGGAAGGACAGTGGCCAAGGAAACCGAGGGAGGGAGAGAGGCTGGCAGCCAATGAATGCAAAGGTTATCGTCCTGGTTGACAAAATTAATATAGGAACCGCCTCGACCACAACAGCATCTGGCACTAGTACTGTCTGTCTAGCGTTGCTGGGTTCAGGGGTCCCTGGGCAGGAGAGGGGGTGTAAACCTGGCCACGTCTTTGGGGGAATCATAGTTTGGAACTGATAAGAAGATTACAACTGCCTACCTCTTTCAGATCACCGTATCGCAAGATCAGAGATCTTTTCTTGAATGCTAACCTTGGTGTTTTCAACTGGCTCCAATGGGTTGTGATAACCACCAGAGACCAGAACGTGTGGAATTAACTTTATTGATTTCAGCCCTGACCTTATACTTATCTTTATGCAGAGCTGAAAATGAATCTCTATTCGTTTTGGTTTAATTTGTTTTCGGTTTTGGATATAGCCATCGAATATTCATTCCAGGTAGCAAGCCACGAGAGAATCATGTGTGAACCCTGTTGAGACCTTTTTAGTCTATGGCAGGCAGCCATTTCACGGTCAAGTGTGGTCAACCATTTTGTACACAGAGAAGGTGTGGGGGTGAGGGGAGTCTAACCGCTAGTTAAACCACAGGCAGACAGAATTCCATCAGTGGTTTATATGACTGACAACATGTTTAATTTATGATCATGAGTGAGAGAGAGAGAGAGAGAGAGAGAGTGAGAGAGAGAGAGAGAGAGAGAGCTAGTGAGCGAGAGAGAGAGAGAGAGAGCTAGTGAGCGAGAGAGAGAGAGAGAGAGCTAGAGCGAGCGAGAGAGAGAGAGCGAGAGAGCGAAAGAGAGCTAGTGAGCGAGAGAGCGAAAGAGAGCTAGTGAGCGAGAGAGAGAGAGAGAGAGAGAGAAGAGCTCTTGAGTTTCAGCACATCGCCCACAATGATTTCAGCCACTCACTCTCTCTCACTAGTCCGACGCTTAGTACATGTGCCTATGTTGTGACCAAAGCTCCCTCCTAAAATCTTTATGAATTGTACCCTGTAAACCTCACCTCACACATTTCTCCAGAGAGGAGAGCTGATGTAGTTGGTCAGCCTTTATTAAGAGTGTCCAAAGCCATGAGCTTGAGAGGAAGAGAGTCTCTCATTCTAGTAGTCCAGCAGCTACAGTCTATCTCTAATGGAAATAACTTCACTGCCAGACCTGGGTTCAAATATCATTTGTTTGATTGCAGATCCTTTGAGCATTTGATTGTGCCTGTCTGGAGAGTTAGATGGGCAGGAGTAGCACATGTGGTACAATTCCCTTGGTTCAATGGAATTGAAAGCCAAATCAAGCACAGCTAAATTAATAAATCAAAAATACTCTTTGAACCCAGGTCTGCTCTAATTCGGCGGCGGCTCCATCTTAATCTTATGGAGGATCTTTCACAGCTCCAGCAGTAATTTAGCTAGTGTGAAACCCTGGAAGGTCTTAATATAGCTTTCTGAAATCTTATATTGCATGGTCACTCTCCAACTAGCGGTGTACAGAGCCTAAATTTCAAGGCATTAAGGAAGGTCTCCTTGGGGAGCGGTAAACCCAAATCACCTCCGCGTTAACAATTTGCATGGATCAGAGTGAGATCCATCCGAGCGTGGTGCAATGTCAGGGTGAAACTCCTCACCAACATAAAGAACTTGTTCATCTAGTGACATCCACACCTTATCACATTCAATTACATTTCCCATTCGGATTTACCCCGGAGGGGACACTGCATATTTCACTTCATTATTTCCTTGGCAAATTCCCCCCCCGCCCCCCTTTTACCTCATTTTCCAATTCCCAATTCCCCTCTTCCTCTCTTGTTCTCTTCCTCTCTCGTATCATGTACAGTATGTTTTATATTCATCACGAGCAATTCTCTTTATTTTTGTACATGTCCTCTCATTTAAGAGAGAGACAGAGATGGAGAGAGAGAGAGATTCCTAATTTAAAGGAAACGAACGACTGGGGAGTTACTATCCGGGAAAAGGGAGGGAAAAGACAAACAGACGCCTGCGGAATCCGACAGCTGGGTTCTCCGGATTTCTGTGTTCCCCATACGAGGGGTGTGTCTGTGTCTGGCGCCTACATAGAACGCTATACTACGTCTCTGTCATAACGCATCACTTCCTGCTGAGCGGAGGTGGGGATGTCAAATGTTCATCATTCCCCGTTTCCCGTTACCATGCCAACCAGGTGGAATGTAAGTGATCCACTGCTGACGACATCATCACCACCGTACCGAAGACGGAGTGAGAGAGATGAAGAAGAAACAAACAACGAGACTGTCGGCCATATTTTCTATGACAACAACAAAGGGGATATGGTGGGGGGAGGGAGACATTATGGCCAGCAGATATAGTAGTTGGGGGTCGAGAGATTGTAGAATGTCTCCTTTATTGAGGTGAGGGGGCGATGGAGTGGGGGAGTCTGACGCCCATTGGGGGAGTCTGTCTGGAGCTAAACTCCAACAACACTTTTTCAACCTCTTCCATCCAAACTACTCCGATGGGAGTCCATCTGTACACAAAAGCAATAGCAGTACATCCTTTTACAGCCCCAACAGCAACGATTCACAGAGTTGTACTGTTATGGACATTTCTACACAGAAACAAATACTGTGGTTATGGCAATATGGTTTGTTTGACAGTGGATTTTAGGGTGGCCTAACGTATCATACTCAGTGTATGGGTAGAGTGGGACTTGTTTTTCTCTAATCCAGTGAACCAGTTTGTGAATGAACCTTTTGAGTTGGCCAATGCACTATTAGAGAGTCTCACTACCCTCCCCAATGACTCCTGTAAACAGACAGAGTACACCATCTCCACTCTAGTTCTGTGGGTATGCAGAGCAGCCGCTCATGGAGAGGTTTGAACACACCGCCTGACCCCTCCCTGCCCCAGCTCTCAGCTGGACCAATAAGATTGCCACGTTGCTCCCAGCAAGCTCTCAGGACTACTCGGTACAGACAGTACAGTAGCTTGCTCAGGCGTGTCTAAGCAATCCCAGACCAACACACAGGACCACTGGGGAACTTATACAGTAGAGAAGTTATACATACAGTAATCTAGATGTCTAGAATGTACAGTACCAGTCAAACGTTTGGACACGCCTACTCATGCAAGGGTTTTTCTTTATTTTTACTATGTTCTAGATTGTATAATAATAGTGAAGACATCTACACTATGAAATAATACATATTTACATTTACATTTACATTTAAGTCATTTAGCAGACACTCTTATCCAGAGCGACTTACAAATTGGTGCATTCACCTTATGACATCCAGTGGAACAGCCACTTTACAATAGTGCATCTAAATCTTTTAAGGGGGGAGAAGGATTACTTTATCCTATCCTAGGTATTCCTTAAAGAGGTGGGGTTTCAGGTGTCTCCGGAAGGTGGTGATTGACTCCGCTGTCCTGGCGTCGTGAGGGAGTGATGTATGGAATGATGTAGTGCTAAACAAATCAAAATATATGTTATATTGATATTCTTCAAAGTAGCCACCCTTTGCCTTAATGAGAGCTTTGCACACTCTTGGCATTCTCTCAACCAGCTTCATGAGGAATGCTTTTCCAACCGTCTTGAAGGAGTTCCCACATATGCTGACCACTTGTTGGCTGCTTTTCCTTCACTCTGCAGCCCAACTCATCCCAAACCATCTCAATTGGGTTGAGGTCGGGTGATTGTGGAGGCCAGGTCATCTGATGCAGCATTCCATCACTCTCCTTCTTGGTCAAATAGCCCTTACACAGTCTGGAGGTGTGTTGGGTCATTGTCCTGTTGAAAAATAATAATATTCCCACTAAGCGCAAACCAGATGGGATGTTCTATCCCTGCAGAATGCTCTGGAAGCCATGCTAGTTAAGTGTGCCTTGATTTCTAAATAAATCACTGACAGTGTCACAAGCAAAGCACCCCCACACAATCACACCTCCTCCTCCATGCTTCATAGTGGGAACCACACAATCCGTTCACCTACTCTGTGTCTCACAAAGAAACGGTGGTTGGAACCAAAAATCTCAGACCAAAGGACAGATTACCACCGGTCTAATGTCCAGTACTCGTGTTTCTTGGCCCAAGCATGTATTTTCTTCTTATTGCTGTCCTTTCATAGTTGTTCCTTTGCAGAAAATCGACCATGAAGGTGCGAGTCTCCTCTGAAAAGTTGATTTTGAGATGCGTCTGTTACTTGAACTCTGTGAAGCATTTATTTGGGATGCAATCTGAAGTGCAGTTAGCTCTAATGAACGTATCCTCTGCAGCAGAGTTAACTCGTTTTGATGTCTCCACTATCAATGTAGAAAATAAAAAACCTTGAATGAGTAGGTGTGTCCAAACCTTTGACGGGTACTGTATGTGCAAAGTACATGGGCCTTAGAGGGACTGTGTCTAAAGTCTCACAGGGACTTCTATCGTTGAAGTGACAGAAAAACATGGTTGATAAGGTGCATCCCATCACGTGCAGCGTGTTTCCAAATATGCTACATTTGGGGACAGAAAGGCATATTGTGTAAGCAGTCTGTCAAATCAAATGTGTGGGTGGTCAATGTGAATTGAAAGCTAAGAGTCTATGCTTTGAGAAATGAAGGCATGTATACTTTTTATTTTATTTAACTAGTCAAGTCAGTTAAGAACAACTTCTTATTTACAATGATGGCCGACACCGTCCAAACCCTATCCCAAATGTGCACCGCCCTATGGGACTCGCAATCACGGCCGGTTGTGATAGAGCCTGGAATCGAACCAGGGTCTGTAGTGATGCCTCTAGCACTGAGATGCAGTGCCATGGACCGCTGCGCCACTCAGGAGCCCACTGAGTGTACAAAGGATTAGGATCACCTGCTCTTTCCGTGACAGACTGACCAGGTGAATCCAGGTGAAAGCTATGATTCCTTATTGATGTCACCTGTTAAATCCACCTTAATCAATGTAGATGAAGGGGAGGAGACAGGTTAAAGAAGGATTTTTAAGCCTTGAGAGAATTGAGACATTGATTGCGTGTGTGCCATTCAGAGGGTGAATGGGCAAAACTAAATATTTAAGTGCCTTTGAACGGGGTATGGTAGTAGGTGCCAGGCACACCGGTTTGTGTCAAGAACTGCAACGCTGCTGTTTTTTTCACTCTCAACAGTTTCCCGTGTGTATCATGAATGGTCCACCACCCAAAGGAATTTATGTAATTGAATTGGCTACAATGGGAGATCATAGTAATCACAAACTACTGGCATACTGTTATGTTCAGCTCACAACTGGTTTCTTTCTCCAATTAATGTCACGTCTCCCAGCTCTTACTGACACCTACCCATGAACATTAGGGTTGCAAAGGGACGGAAACCTTCTGGTAAAATTCCAGAATTTTCCAGAAATTGTCCATGGGAAGTTGAGTCCTGGAATTTTGCTTAAATTCATCAAAAAAGGTTAGCTTATAACAGTGAACCTTTTTGTGGGATACACATAAGGCAATTCTAGGTCTTCTGGCATATTTTGTATAAACAATCCCCAATTCAATGGAATTGCAACCCTCTGCATGCAAGGTGAATTCTTCCATCACATGTGCAGCTGATTCTCAAGATTGCACACTAATGAGATGCTATTGAGCCCACACCACTACACCATCTGAGCCAAGGACTACATGCTTTCTGGTAAGTTTTTAATATATTTTATATGACATAAATTATTGTTTGTTAACTAGAAAATAGTACCCTTCAGCAAATTGTGTTTAAATAGTTTCTAACTTATTAGCAGTTTTTGCTACCATGTGTTTCTGCTAACTGAGGAGTGTTAATTCACCTGTTTCCATACATGTTTTATTTCAAAACATGTATCTTACAAAGGAGTTGTTTAATCTATATGCTTAACTATTTATCTGTACATGGAATTTTATTTTAGTACTTTTTTTCGAAACTTTACAGTAAAATGCCAAGGGCACTATCTGATGTATGGAGACATTTCAATGCAGCTAATGTAGAAGGAAAATCTGATTACATATGCAAATACTGTGCCAAATCCGAAAAGGTTTTTGGGAGATGCGTTGGATCATTGGGGATGATTCAATATTCCCTTTCTTTCGTTGTTCAGTGAAATCATCACATGTGAAGAGTCAACTCATTTAATTCAAGTTCAATTCATAACTAAATATATATATTTTTCTCTCCTTTCCCCCTTCTGATGATTGGCGAATCGCATCTCTGCATGTCTGGCAGACATATCATATGCAATCACCACCTAAGCTGAACCTCCAAGACGGAGCTGCTCTTCCTCCCGGGGATGAGGTAAATCACGGTTCCATTGTTCTGATCCTCCATTCTGATCATGGTAAATTCATGCTCTACAATGCAAAAACAGGAAGCGGCGCAGGTCTTGTCATTTAAATGCTATGTAATATTCACGTCATTTTCCAGTTGAAGCTCGCAACCTCAGTACCTCCAGGCTCTGATAAGAAGTACAGTTCCCGCTCATCAAAACTGTTCGCTTTGGCTCGTTGGAACAAACTTCTGGAACAAACTCCCTGCAATTCATAATATATATATTTTTTCTCTATTGGAAGGATTTAATCATTTGCAATTATGTCTACTTATGATTAAACGGTTTAGATGCATTTGTTCTGTTCCATATGATAAGGTGAATGTAAATATATCCAAATGACAAATGTAAATGTATCTACATTTAAATTTTTCTCTATTAATATTCATTTTATGCTATATGATTTTCATTGTTCTGTCGTTAATTCCCATAAAAACATCTACATTTAAATGCTATTAATATTCATTTGCATATATTTCCGTTAATTCCCATATTCCCGTTACTTCCCATATATTCCCGTTAATTCCCATGGAAAGTTTCCACCTCTGAATATTCCCCAAAATGTGCAACCCTACAGTACAGTAGATTTCAGTACAGTACACTAGAGTACAGTACATTAGAGCACATAAGAGTATAGTACAGTAGAATAGAGTGGAGTAGAGTTCAGTACAGTACACAGTAGGAAACACCAGAGTTGAGTATACTATAGTGTACCATACTGAACTATACTCTACTTGACCATACTGCACTTTACCCGACTGTACTCTACTGAGCACTAATGTGCTGTACTTTGATGTTGAAACTTTTGAAACATACTGTAGACGTCTATGATTGGTTCAGATTTGGTCCGGTCTGGACCAACCAAATTTGGTCATGTTTGGGGGAGGAGCTCATTAAAGATAATAGCCAGTGTGTAGAAAACAAAAAACAAATATGCAAATGAGGATATTGCATGTTTCTACCTTTGTGCACCTATTTAGGATATATCACCATTAAGAGAATGATATTCATATCCATAATTATGCATGTCTGTGTAGTACAGATCAGGGACCCATGATGGAATTCTGTTATCAGGTGTAAATCCACTTCACTTACTGTGGTCCAATGTCTGAATCTGAATTCAGAGGAGATATTGAAATGTTTTGGGGGAAACCTGATTACATAAGTTACCAAACTTTGCATCTGCACAGTAAATGTGCTTTTGTCAAATGTTCGGTGCACATTGCTTAAAGTAGTCCTGCATAGAGTTGTGAACTTGGTTAAACTTTGAAGTACATTTTTGCTTGAGTCTCAGCTTAATTCGGTTTCTGTGTAATTGCCCTACTTCAATAAATCACAACACCGAAAGGGAGATAATTCCAATCAGTACACTATACAGCACCAACACACACACACACACACACAAAACAAAGTGGTGAAGTCAGACACGCAAGAGGAATAGCCTCTCTTCCCTGGTCCTCATGAATTATTCCACAGCCCCACCACCTGCACTGTGTTCTGTTGAGGCCCAGTCAAGGGGCTTTGTTTGACAAAGCCTTTGATCCCACAACAGCCACGACATACTCCATGATGAGGCTCTTGTATCAGGCCAGTGTGATATTTGCATCTCTTTCTTGGCCTCTTGCCCTTTAAGCCTCTTTTCCTGTCTCTCTGTCTCTCTCTTTTTGTCTATTTCCCTTATCTAAACCTCTCTCTTCTCCTCTCTCAATCTCTCCCTTGCTTGGACTTCCCTCCCGCTTTCTTTCTCTTTCCACCCCTCTGTTCTCTCTCTCTCTCTCTCTCTCTCTCTCTCTCCCCTCTCCATCCCTATCGCATCCCCTCTAACCCCTCCTCTCCCTGCTCCCTCCCGACACCCTTGTCTTGTACCATACCCAGCGTTGCCACCAATATGCTGCCCGTCCAACGCTTCGTACACCCCTTAGCCCCGTGATGTTTTATAAGCCTATAGCCTCAAAGTAGCTGTGGCTGTCCTCGTTTCAGCGCCCACGCTGTTTATCTATTAGCACGGCTGGTCCACAAGCTGCTAGCTTATTCTACATCATACACGCTTTGACACACAGCCGCTACGGCTGGTGTTCACAGAGGCTATATTATATGGATGTTTTTTTGTTTTTTTTCTTTACGGTTCAAAAGAGGTTTTTATTACAGTTGGTCGGCTTGAATGAGCAGTAGTTGAATAGAGAACAGGTAAGCATGCAAAGGCTCATTGGCATAGACTGGAGGTCGGGTTGCAAGTGTACCAACACACACATACACTTACAAACATGCACATCCCGGTGACGTGCAGGGCCTGCCCCACCATTCTTTGGCGGAGAAGAAAGTGAGATTCAGCACAGATGAAACATGCTGGAAGGAATGCTGAGAAAGGAGGGCGGGGAGGGAAGAAAGAGCTGGGAGGAGAGGTGAAGAGAGCGGAGAGGACGAGGTTAGCATGTTCTCCCTGATGCTATCTGGGTAGTAGTATCAGCCCCACATCACGGCCCCTGGCCCTGTCTGTCCCTCACTCCACCCTCCAGCCTAAGGGCCTCCTGCACCAGCACCTACCCCAGCTGTGTGCAAGGATAGCGGGCAAGAGGACAGGGCCAGAGGGGGGTATGATAGTGCTGCTGGAGAAGGGGGGTAGGGTGGTAGGAAACACAAGGACAAATGATGGGTCGATTTCGTGGGCATGTAGCTAGCTGTGATTTAGCACATTTATTTGGGTCTTTCTCTGTGTAAACACACATGCGATTGTGAGGGTGCACATGCAGAGAGTGGAAATAAAGCCTCAGAGACTTGCATATCTCCCAGCTTGCAGGGTCTGGTGTGGAACCCACAAAATCCAAACCCTTCCCCTTCCCCCTCCCTCTTCTTCCCTCTCTCCCATCCTGTAGGTCTCTCCTCCCACATCCCCCTCTCTTTCTCTCTCCTATTGCGCTCCATTTAACTTCACACACACAGTGTGCTACCGCTGCTCCCTCTGAACAGACCAATCCTCGGCTCATCTCATCTCTGTGAATCACAGAGGGAACGTCGGATCCAGCCGCCACAAACCCATGACAGGCCAATATTTACACAGGCCAGACAACAAGAATGCCTCTGAAGAATCTATGGGAAATTCCCTCGTATTTCAATGCACTGCCAAACTCAATGCTGCAGAAATTACACTTGCTGAGAAGATATGTGCTTTGGCTGGGTGGGTTACTATAAAGAGATATGTAGTTTTATAATGGAAAGATGATATACCGTACCGGTGCTCAGTGTCTCCACAGTGAGTTATTGCTTAGTTGGGAAGAGGAATTGGTTGCAGTATACTGTAGACTACAGTACAATACACATGAATTGTGGGCGCTGGTGCCCACAGGACTATGGCACTTGTGGAATGACCTCTACACAGACAGTAGTGAAAGGCCCTAAGCCCCAACTCTCTCCCTCTCTCTATCCAGACAGGGCATTGTCCTCAGCATTCACCACGCTATCTGTCACATGTATGGAACAGGGGAGGAGGAGAGACTAGCATCCAGGGTAATGTTTCCCCTAGGTACAGATCTAGGATCAGCTTCCTTTCCCCTAATCCTAACCTTAACTAATAGTGGGGAAATGCTAAACTGACCCAGGGGCGGCTTCACCCTACTCTGTGTGTGCTCTCAGGGGGTGTTGGTGGATGTCCTCTCCATCGCTAGTACCACGCCAAGCTAACACCCCTACTATTATTAGCATCTTCCTTAGCGTCTTTCCTTGACTAGTCGGTAACACACTCAAAAACAATTTACTATTCGCTAGTGCTACTCCCACTAATGAATATGCTCGTACTAGCATCATTAGCATAATCTTCTATGCAGAGTAATGCACGCATAACCTTAAAAATACCACCTACAATGTAAAAATGTAGCCTGATGCTAATGCTACTACAATTGTGAAGATTATTTTTATCATGTTCTCTACTCAGTAAAGCACTCAGATTTATATTAATACCCATTAACAATGTAAACATGTAGCCTGATGCTAATGCTACTACAATTGTGAAGATTCTTTTTATTGTGTTCTCTACTCTGTAAAGCACTCTTAGATTTATATTAATACCATTAATGGGGCGGCAGGTAGCCTAGTGGTTAGAGTGTTGGGCCAGTAACCGAAAGGTTGCTAGATCAAATGCCCGAGCTGGCAAGGTAAAAATCTGTCATTCTGCCCACGAACAAGGCAGTTAACCCACTGCTCCTAGGTCGTCACTAAAATACGAATTTGTTCTTTAACTGACTTGCCAATTTACATAACACATTTTTAAAAACACTGTCAACATGTAGCCTAATGCTATGACGAGCCTATAGGACCACTGTAGAGTTAAAGGAGATCCACGGTTATGGAAAAATGTATCTTCTGAATGGAAACATCACGTGGAAGTACAGTACATGGCCTGAACTGATCTGTTTCCCCCAGGTGAGGGTGGATCAACTATAGGGTGTGTGTCTGTGTGCCAGAGGGACATATTATGTTGATATTTACAGTAATAAAGTCACAGACGATCCAGTCTGGATTATGACCCGAGCCAATGAATCAGCGATACAGTCACGACATCATAACCCTGCTTACATGCCCTCCTCCAGTCCTCTGTCTCGGTCTGTCCCTGCTGAGAGCGATGAAGAGGAGAGGAAAGGATGAAAGTCACGCGCCTCTAAACACCAAAGAGTAAACGTGTAAATAATTCATTTTCTTTAAGTTGAACATCTTTTGTATCACTGTAGTAGAGGATCAGAATGCTGCAAGAGGCTCTCTCTCTCCCTCTCTCCCTTGTTTGCGTGTGTGGGTGCATTTGTGAGTGTGAATATGTGTGTTTAAGGTGTGTAATATAGAAGATGAGACGAGACACCAAGTGAATGTTAGAGAGTGAGCAAGTGAAAGAGAGAGAGTAAAGGGCGAGAGAGAGAGAGAGAGAGAGAGAGAGAAAACAGAGGTCTTGCGGCATACTGATCCTACAGTACGTGTCTTGAGCCCCACGGGAACACTAAGCCTATTAGCCAATAAAGAGGAAGATAGGAACACAAGGCTGAGGTGACCTAATCAACGTTTAGCCAAGTGGTGTGGGCCAGCGAGGGAGAGCTTGTCAATTTTGAGATGCCTGTAGCCAGTATCCTCAAAGTAGACCGAATTAATCTAAGAAAACTCACATTGATGTTTTTGCAGGGGAGATCTCGGTCGCGCAATTCTACATCTCCAGCTGAGATGTTTGGTGCAGTGGAAAATGTGCATGAAAACGAGTCGTCTCTCATTAAATGACAACAAAGACTTTATTGAAGGACCCCTACTGTTGACCAATCACCGAAGAAGGGGCAAGACTTCGACAACTGACTTCAGCTTGCCTCCAGAAAAGATGTTGTGTGCTCAAACAAAAAACATTCACAGAAGTCCAAAATCAAACAAAAAACATTCACAGAAGTCCAAAATCAAACAAAAAACATTCACAGAAGTCCAAAATCAAACAAAAACGTCACAAAATGTCCTCATAATATATGCACAAACTCTTCCAAACTGTTTCAGCTGGGAAGCATGTGGACGCCTTAAGACAAGGCCCCCTTCTCGCCTTGAGCGGTGCCTGTCTAATACTGTATCAACATAATTTCGCTCACAGTCAAAGTCTGCTGCTCTCACTTCCTTTACACTGTGATAGCATGTCTTAATGAATTGAGACCTAGAGTTTTCACACTTTATGGTCAATTGCTTTTACGTTCCCTCACTTCATTCCCAGAAAAGACACAGTAGGCAAACAGTAATGCTTAGGCAAATGGAAATTATTAGCACACAGAAAGAAAGGTGAAACTGGAATTCACTACAAGTATCTCAGTGTTTTTCTTGTGCATAATTTGCTTATTTCTTTAATAATAAAAACATGTTTTACACCTTTATCGTGATATCCAATTCGTTGTTACAGTCTTGTCCCATCGCTGCAACTCCCTTTACGGACTCGGGAGAGGTGAAGGTTGAGAGCCAAGCCGCCAGCCACACCAATGTGTGTCAGAGGAAATCCCATACACCTAGTGACCATGTCAGCATGCATTGCACCCAGCATACCACAGGAGTTGCTAGTGTGCAATGGGACAAGAACATCCCTGCCAGCCAAACCCTGCTCTAAATCAAACATCACTGGGACCATTATGCACCTGATCACGGACGGCTGCGACAGAGCCTGGCCTCGAACCAGGATCTCTAGTGGCACAGCTAGCACTGCGATGCAGTGCCTTAGACCACTGCGCCACTCAGGAGGCCTGACTTTCTTCTTCTAAATATGACATTGATTTTATAGTTGCAATGAATAGATTAAATTGCAACTACACTGAAAACTGTTGGTCAGATAACAGTCACTACTCAAGCAGGTGACATCACACAGGCACACAACTGATGTAGCTATTAGAGATCGGCCATCTAGCTATTAGATTACGTATATGGCTCACTTGACCCATTATTAAAACATGTAGAAAAATACCAGGATAAAAATACAAATACAAAGTACATTTCATTGGAAGATGCCCTTGATAATGTGTTGTGCTCAGCAAATATACTGTGTAGTAAATGAAGTAATTCTCCATAAACATAGATGTTAGGTGATAAGAATAAGTCCATTATGCCTGAAGGTAATTGATTTCGTTGTGTTTTTTTCCCCCTCTTTCCTTATTTAATTTCTTTGCTTGTTTCATTTAAAATCTGATTCACGCACAATAGTATGAGACCTTGTTACTTCCATGAGAGTTTTGAATCTATTACAGTAAGTAAGCAGGGTATCAGCACAGATGCACGTAAGAGATGAAATCTCAATGTCAAGGTTTAAAAAAAAAAAGAACAAAATGCCCTCAATCTAACACTGCGGAAAACATGTAGTAATTAAGTACTACATGTGTCAAAGAATAGGTCTGCGTTGACAGGGTAAGTGCATTTGGTGGTGTGTGTGTGCATGCGTGTGTGTGTGTGTGTGTGTGTGTGCATGGGCGCGTGTGTGTGTGTGTGTGTGTGTGTGTGTGTGTGTGTGTGTGTGTGTGTGGGCGCGTGCCTGTGTCCATTTCTAAATACTCTAGACATCCATAGAGTGGTGAAAAGAGACAGACAACACCTGTCTGTACCTGTGCAGACTGGTGCTTAGCGAGAGAGGGTCTGCAAAATATGTATGACAAAGAGACTGCAGGGAAAAACAGGGTGAGAGTGACAGCTATTTTTATCCAGGTCGCACTCATCATAGACTTCGAAGACACACACACGGCTCTAGTGTGAACACACACACGCACACATCTCTACAATGCAACACCACCTAACCTTCCTAAAGAGGAGTTACAGTATGTCTGTTGTCCGCCCTCCACTATTGAGTGTTTGGGTATGATGTGTATAGACTGTATATGTACAGCTATAAAGCAGTGGTAGAAAAAGTACCCAATTGTCATACTTGAGTAAAATAAAAAAAGGTACCTTAAAAGAAAATGACTCAAGTAAAAGTGAAAGTCACCCAGTAAAATACTACTTGAGTAAAAGTATTTGGTTTTAAATATACTTCAGTACCAAAAGTGTGTAGTTTTGTCCTTGAGCTGTTCATGTCTAATGATGTTCTGTATTATGTCATTCTGTATCATGTTTTGTGTGGACCCCAGGAAGAGTAGCGGCTGCTTTTGCAACAGCTAATAGGGATCCTAGTAAAATACCAAATACCAAAATTGTAAAATTGTAATTGCTAAAATAAACTTAGGTATCCAAAGTAAAAGTGTAAATCATTTCAAAATCCTTATATTAGGCAAAGCAGATGGCACATTTATTTATTTAGTTATTTATTTATTTTAATTTAAGGATAGCCAGGGGCACGCTCCAGCACTCAGACATCATTAGTGAATCTGCCAGATCAGTGGCAGTAGGGAGGACCATGGATATTCTCTTGAATTGGACCATTTTCTTGATGTGCAAGACATTCAAAATGTAACAAGTACTTTTGGGTGTCAGGGGGAATGTATGGAGTGAAAAGTATATTTTCTTCAGGAATAGTCAAAAATATAAATAGTAAAGTAGCTACCCCCAAAAAAACTATTTAAGTGGTACTTTCAAGTATTTTTACTTAAGTACTTTACACCACTGCTAGAGCGAGATGGGACCAGCTCACAGTAGATTGAGAGCAGACGATGGCACTTTCAAGCCCATGACAGAAGCACGCACTCAGAGAATCCCATAACGATGTATTTTCTAACAGAAGCAAAAGGTTGCCCAATCTAAATAATCATTCCCTTCCCCATCTCCTAAAAGAAACCTTCTCTCCCTTACCCAAATCCAATCTTCTCAAACGTAATCTTCTGAGAACTGAAATTCAATTGTGAAACAGGTATAAATTAACCATAAGCGGTGGGAACCATCCACTTTCTTGAGTTTGAGGAATAGATTTTGCATCTTCCTTCATTGCAGAAAATGGCTGCCATAAAAAAAATACTGACAGGGGAGTGTCTGAAGCAACCGTTTCATGTATTATTTAATGTGAAACAGGGGCTTTTGTATCGGCTGTTGCAGATAAATAATGGGGAAGGTTTCAACTTTTCCTCCTTCATCCGAGTTCCGGTAGAGTACGACAGAGGAGGACATGGGCCTTCTAGACAACAGAGCAGCTCCAGCACTTACTGTTCTCGTGGTCCTTTGTAGCTCATTTGGTAGAGCATGTCGCTTGTAACGCCAGGGTCGTGGGTTCAATTCCTGGGACCCGTCAAATGTTTACACGCATGACGGCAAGGTGCTTTGGCATATGTTGTTTGGATAGAAGTTGCCGCTAGGAAACAGGAAGGCATAGGAGTGGAGGGTACGCACTCAAACACACATGGGAATGCATTGCTGGCAGGCATGTGTTTGCGTTAAAACACACACACACACACACACACACACACACACAGGGAAATTACTTTCCTTCTTCTCAAAAGGTGCAACCCAGCAGAAAAGTGCTCTACTCAAAAACAGCTATGTCGAAAGTGAAGTTCAAGGGTCATTAGCTTACATAGTAACCTGCCAAGTTAGCTGACACCCAAGGTCTTGCGATCTATCTGTACAGCCTTACAGTATGGTGCCTAGAGCAGAGAAACGTACCTTAGGGTTTGGGGAGAAGGAGTTCATGGGTGAGGGCGTGTGGGTGTCAGACAAAAGGATATGGCGGTTAGTGTGTGTGGGTGTCAGAGTAGATGTGTGCATGTCAGTCGGAAATAAAGTTGGTGGGTTTTCCTCTGGTAAAACTACAGCCAGAATCCTATGTCCTATAGCCAAAAAGCTCTTATTTGTGTTTATCTAGCTCAGTTAGTGGTGTGTCACAAGGTCTATATCAAATCCAATTTGATTGGTCACTTAAACGTATTTAGCAGATGTTATTGCGGGTGTAGCGAAATTACTTGTGTTCCTAGCTCCAACAGTGCAGTAGTATCTAACAATTCACAACAAGACACACAAATCTAAAAGTTAAATAACGTAATTAAGAAATATATAAATATTAGGACGAGCAATGTCAGAAAGGCATTGACTAAAATACAGTAGAATGGAATACAGTATAGACATGAGGTGTAAAGCAGTATGTAAACATTATTAAAGTGACTTGTGTTCCATTTTAAAGTGGCCAGTGATTCCATGTCTATGTATATAGGGCAGCAGCCTCTAAGGTGCAGGGTTGAGTAACCGTGTGGTAGCCAGCTAGTGAGGGCTATTTAACAGTCTGATGGCCTTGAGATAGAAGCTGTTTTTCAGTTTCTCGGTCCCAGCTTTGATGCACCTGTACTGACTTCGCCTTCTGGATGATAGCGGGGTGAACAGGACGTGGCTCGGGTGGTTAATGTCCTTGATGATCTTTTTGGCCTTCCTGTGACATCGGGTGCTGTAGGTGTCCTGGAGGGCTGGGCAATAGGAATGGACAACTGGCGGCCAGCCTGCGGTTCATTTTCCAAAGACCCGACAACGTTTTTTAGCAACTCAGTCGGGTCCCAACTAACTGTAGAATACACAACGTGAAATTTCAGCATTTGGTTGTGCACCTTGTCATGTCAGTCACTGACAGTCACTCAGTTAGCCTATTGCCAGCTAATATTTTTTAGATTGGTATATTAGTCACCCCACTCAGATATCATATTAAAAACTGCACAGATTTTTTGCTCCACCCAATGCCAAAATGTGTAGATTGGCAGGGAATTATCTGTAAAACTGCAACATTTTCTCTAACCCCTATGGCAAAATATGTAGAATTGCAGGAAATGAACTCTAAAAATTCAACGTTTTCTCTCTGCTGTCAAGAGGGAGGCCGCTTATGGATCATCAAAGAGAATGAGGCATTTCACACAGACGTATACGGATAGTACTGTACTATACGGGCGGATAGTATGCATCCCCTTCCCCTCAAGAATGGTCTACCAAATAGCCAGTTATGAAGGATTAAACAAGTATGTGGCCACCAAACAGATTTTGACAGCAATGCAAAACAAATTACAGATACATTCAAAATGAGAGGCTACAAGGACAAAACTTTTGATGCTGCAATGATGAAAATATCTCAAAAACCCAGCAAGGAATTGCTAAAAACTCAACCAAAGAAGAAAAACAACACAACAGCCTTTTGCAACAAGTACACCAATTGTTTGGAGAAAATGAAAGCAATCCTGAAAAAGCACTGGCATGTTCTGAAATCAGACAAAAAAAATAAAAAATCATACACCACTTCAAGGAACCCCCACTGGTGGTCTGTAAGCATGGTCCTGGCTAGATGTTCTTTACCATTCGGCCACCAGATTTGCCACCAATGCTCCTTATAGGACACATTACTGCACTCTCTGTCATCTCCGTATACCCGTCGCAAGACCCACTGGTTGATGCTTTTTTATAATACCCTCTTTGGCCTCACTTCCCCCTATCCCCCTACTGCAGCCCTCATCCTCCACATACAACACCCGCTATACCAGTCACATTCTGTTAAAGGTCCCCAAAGCACACACATCCCTGGGTCGCTCCTATTTTCAGTTCGCTGCAGCTAATGACTGGAACAAGCTGCAACATACACTCAAACTGGACCGGTTTATCTCCATCTCTTAATTCAATGACTCAATCATGGACACTCTTACTGACAGTTGTGGCTGCTTTCTATGATGTATTGTTGTCTCTACCTTCTTGTCCTTTGTGCTGTTGACTGTGCCCAATAATGTTTGTACCATGTTTTTGTGCTGCTACCATGTTGTGTTGCTACCATGTTGTTGTTATGTTGTGCTGCTGCTACCATGTTGTGTTGCTACCGTGTTGTTGTTACGTTGTGCTGCTACCATGTTGTGATGCTACCACGTTGTTGTTATGTTGTGCTGCTACCATGTTGTGATGCTACCACGTTGTTGTTATGTTGTGTTGCTACCATGTTGTGATGCTACCACGTTGTTGTTATGTTGTGCTGCTGCTACCATGTTGTGTTGCTACCGTGTTGTTGTTACGTTGTGCTGCTACCATGTTGTGATGCTACCACATTGTTGTTATGTTGTGCTGCTACCATGTTGTGATGCTACCACGTTGTTGTTATGTTGTGTTGCTACCATGTTGTTGTCATGTTGTGTTGCTACCATTGCTGTGTTGTCATGCTTTGCTGCCTTGTTAGGTTGTTGTCTTAGGTCTCTCTTTATGTAGTGTTGTGTCTTCCTTGTTGTGGTGTGTTTTGTCCTATATTTATATTGTACAGTGTTTAATTTTGGTATTTTCTTAATCCCAGGCCCCCGTCCCCGCAGGAGGCCTTTTGCCTTTTGGTAGGCCGTCATCGTAAATAAGCATTTTTTCTTAACTGACTTGCCTAGTTAAATAATATTAATATTAAATAATAATAATAATATATAATATTTAAAAAATACTTAAGATAGCTTGGTGAGATCTGACCTACCTTCTTCAGACACCCACATACAGGTCAAAAAATCCCTGTTATGGGGCATCATCTCATGCAAGACCAAAGGAGTCATCCATCTCATCACCTGTTCATGTGTGAAAGCTGACATAGGACAAACGAAAAGACAATTAAAACAACGGAACGCTGAACACCGCAGCTCAATCAGGTGTACGATCATTGACTATCCTGAAGCAGCTACACTTTGTTGAAGCTAACCATCCCATCTCCTCTCTCAAACACACAGGCGTTGAGCAGGTTGCGCTACCAAGGAGATGAGGTAACATCGAGATCCTACGACTGCAAAGAGAGGCTTACAGGATATCTAAACACATTGACCCCGAGTTGACCCCTAGCGGTCTGAATATTGGCTTTGATCTCAGGCCCTTCTTAGGAACAAGTCCTACAAATGGATATATTCTTTCTACAGTTTATCAGAGTACATCCATTATGCTCCCCTGTTGATGATGCTTATTATGCTTCGTGGTTGAACCAAAAGATTACATCTAGCAACATTTTTTTTAATGGAATATGAAACTGTTAAATGTATATATGTGAAATTGAATTAAACAATAATGTATGTTGATATAATATTATGTACAATATTTAATTATGTTTCCATATGATAACAATAGCCTAATATATTCAATATGCTATAAACTAGTGTGTTAACAGTTTCACTCAATTCAATCTAATTAACTTCATAATTATGACACACCCCACACCATTGTCATTGGTTGCACTAATTGCACCGTTTGTCTACATAACTTGGTTCAAGCATTCATGACATTACCCTGAGGAAGGCACAGTGATGCCGAAACGTTGGTGATTTACCCAATAATTTACTGGGAGTTGATTTATATATAGTGTGCGACTCTCTTTATTCTTATAGTTTAAGAATATTTTGCTCGCAGAATTTCGCTTAGGGTCCCCAAAAGGCTAGGGCCGGCTCTGACTACGTGTGGGTATGGATGTACAATGCCGTTCAAAAGTTTGGGGTCACTTAGAAATGTCCTTGTTTTTGAACAAGGACAAGAATAGTCTGGTGAGTTTCTGAAGAAAGTGCTTTGTTTCTGGACATTTTGAGCCTGTAATCGAACCCACAAATGCTGATGCTCCCGATACTCAACTAGTTTAGTTTTATTGCGTCTTTAAATCAGGACAAACAGTTTTCCACTGTGCTAACATAATTGCAAAATAGTTTTCTAATGATCAATTAGCCTTTTAAAATGATAAACTTGGATTAGCTAACACAACGTGCCATTGGAACACAGGAGTGTTGGTTGCTGATAATGGGCCTCTGTATGCCTATGTAGATATTCCATAACAAATCTGCCGTTTTCAGCTACAATAGTCATTTACAACATTAACAAGGTCTACACTGCATTTCTGATCAATTTTATGTTAATTAAATGGACCTAAAATGTGCTTTCCTTTCAAAAACAAGGACATTTCTAAGTGACCCCAAACTTTTGAACGGTAGTGTATGTATGCAGACCCGACAGCCACTGCGGGCCCCCTATGATGAGTTCAGACTTTTTGTGGCCCCGACCCCCATCATAGCCCATCCCTGGTCTATATCATAACTCCTAGCTGTGATTTAGTGACCAGAGTGAACCCCATGTCACCAGTCCCTACAGGAGCTATAAGCAACTGCTGTTAGGAATCAAGCTTCTGTCTGATAATGGCCATGGGGGGAAGGTTAGCCCGTGACACACTGACATCCGCTCCTCAGTTATCGTCACTTCTTTTGAGCGATGTCTCGGTCTCTCCTCACCCTCTTTGTCTCTCTCTCTCTCCTTACTCTCCCTCGTATTGTGCGCAGGACACGCAGTATGTTAGGGGCTCAGAGGTGATAGAGAGACTATCTGGCCCCACTATAAGCAGTACAGGTGGTGGAGGAGGTGTGAGGCAAGGGCCAGTGTCGGTCCCTCTGAGCTCCCACACACACACTTTCCATGTCGTGTTACCATGGTTACAGTGCCCGGCGAGACCTTGTCTTACAGTCACACACACACACACACACACACACACACACACACACACACACACACACACACACACAATAACAAAAACACACACACACACACACACACAATAACAAAAAGGGACACTTGGCCCATCCGTTTATCGCGATCTCCCGAAAGCCATCAGTCTCCCACCAGAACAGAGATGTGGAAGGACAGAGAGGGGTGAGAAAGAAAGGATGGTGAAGGGAAAGGCTAGGTATTAACTGTTGACTGCTCTATATAAAAAAATATATATAAAAACTCCAATCCATTCTGAGGTCACTCATCCTCTGTTTCACGTCCTTTTTGATGTTAAAATCTCTTGCCACTTTGTTTCCGTGGCAACAGCTATAAGAGGACCACTTCAAGCACATGTTGTTGTTGTTGTTGTGGCTACTGCTGCCACTGCTGCTGCTGCTGCTGAAATGGAGATAAATGAGAAGGTACCTGACGTAATTGACAACTTCAAAGCTTACCTATTAAGCTTGAGGGCATTTCTAAGGAGTCGAATGAACACTCCTCTGAAAGCACTTTCCCTACACGTAGATTCTAACTTCCAAAACACTTTGAACAAAAACACATCAAACCAGTTCTGAACAATTTTACCAAGCAAACAAAGAAGCAAGGGCGAGAGGATAAGTGCAGAATCTAACCGACTTGTCCAATCAGCTAGCTTAAGTCAAAAAAGGGTCAAGTTGCGACAACTCCTTGATTTAGAGCTCTGGGGCGTTTCCATGTTTTGGAGAGTTCTCCTCTTGTTACCTATATTCAACTGGAGGGACTAAACCATTTTTCAGGCTGCGAATCATGTGTCACACTCTACTTGAAACGATAGTGTGAAAGTAAGATTGGATGAAACATGCATCGTATCTATCCATAATTTACAGCTTTGCACAAAGACTCTTCTTCGAGCTACGTTCGTTCAAATGCCTGTTCTGTGTTTGTGGTGAACAAAAAGCCTGTCATCTTTGGGGAATATACCAATCTGCTAGATAAATAAATCACATGGAGCCTGAGAACATGTTCAGAGCTCGTCTGAGCGAGAGATGCAAGGAGAAGACAAGGTACCACTTTATGCTAGATAAGCATTAGGGCAAAAACAAAAAGAGTAATTGATGCAATTACAGCACATAAAAGGTAGCAGGATAATAACGCTCAAAGCATGAGAGCTATAGTGTGAATCCCTCAAGTTGAAGATGTAACTCAATCTTGTAAGTAAAGCTGTAAGATATGATATCTCTTCAAACTGAAGGCTACCTGATATTTGTGCAAAATCCAAAAGGTGGATGGTCTGCACAAATATGCCTCTTGAAAAAAAGTATCTTATACAGCATAGGAGAGAGGGGCTTTAAGCTGTTCCACTCAAGAAATGAAGAATCTGTGATATAAAAAAAAAACATGACTCAATTCTCTCCATCTTCCTCTCCCTCATCCTCGCTCTCTCCCTCCGTCAATCTTTACCTTCCATCATCAATTATTCCACCTTCTACTGCTCTCCCTTGTTAGCCTCCCTTTCCTCCTTTCCCCTTATCCTCCCATCTTAATCTCCCTCTCTCCTTCATCTCATCTGCCTCTTCCAGCACGAGTTTATCAAATCCACATCTGGCGTGCTGTGTTACCTTGGCTGTAAAAGAGACCAATGTGATTACCCCATAGCTCTATCGCCCAGTC